>NC_057799.1:636848927-636858151 GCF_018294505.1 Triticum aestivum | reverse complement strand
TATAGCATTATGTTTATATACTATGCAACAAGTAATTTTTTAAGAGACCGTGACAACGCACGGACAGTCAGCTAGTAAGGATAGAGTGTGGGTCCGTGTGTTCATAGGAGTGAGTGTATGTGCATGTATGTGAGTGTCAGCGATTGTACTGCATTAAAAAAACACAATTGCAACATTCTCTAAAAAAACACACCTGCAACGCACCATAGAAAATTAAAAGGCCCTTCCAAGTTATTTCGGCCCACAACGGTAGGGACTGCGGTAGTTGCCTCGGCTAGATAGATGAGCTTCGGCATCCCCAGACTGAGAGCATACAGCTGGTCCAGGAAAAAAATCGAGGGCGGGCAAGCAACTGGCAATGCGCTGCCTCGGCAAAGGCTCACTCGTCGTCTGCCGATAGGAGCCAAGCGAGCTCCTCCACCATTGAGACCTTTTCTGCCACCGTGCAACTCGGTGTTGGTCAAACTTTGAAAGTTTAATCACATGTTTTGATCGGATATATGGAAGTCTAATACATAGATTTTTCTTCAAATATACCCTTATCATATAACAATTCTCTTAAATTTTATGGTACACTGTAGTAAAAATTGATGACTAGAACCAAAGTATCAAATTTGGAGAAAAAATATACAATATTCACAACCTGACGATTCAAAGCTTAATATTTTATGATTTCTGCATAACTAGGTACTAGTTCTCTAAAGTGAGCAAGCCTAAACGGGAGGGGCGTTTTGGCTCCCGGGACCAGATGATCCTGATATCTGGGCCGTCTAGGTGAGCTATGGGATATGTGCCAAACATTATTCAATTACTATACGGGTACAGAATAAGCTGAAATACATGGCAGTGGGGTCCAGCACGTGGGGCGTCAGACAGCGGGAGGGGCTCGTCGGTGGATGCGCCGTTAACGGCAGCTAGCGTGCATCCGTTTTCCCTGGACGCGTCGTGGTCATCTGTTCGCATCTGGACCCACGAGTCAGCGCGTGCAAAAACGAATGCATCCCATCCACCACTTTCGTCCTCTGTTTGAGGCAAAAGGGGATCGAGCAGCGGCAACACTGGGTGTGCCAGCGGTGTCCTCAAAGACGAGCGTCGGCGGCGTGGTTCTCCAATTGCCGGTGGCACAGACATGGCAATGGATTTCCCCGTCTCTCCGGTAGATTGTGAGGGGAGAAGAATCTGGGAGTGGCTGTGAGGGCGGCGGCGACTGCGGCGCCGGAGGGGCAGTACGCACACGGCACACCCATTGGCGATGGAGGGTGAGCGGCTTGGCTCCACCTCCACTGAGGAGCAAACATGTCGATGTACTTCCCCGTGCCTCCAATCGATAGGTAAACAATTTCTCCCCACCGGATCAAGAAATCCCCGGCTTAGATTTTGGGATGACTGGATGCAGGTTACCCATCTTCTCCGAGGAATTTGACTCTAGTAATGATGACCTTTTGGGGGAGGAGATGGATACTGGTACTAGTAACACCATCCCCAAGGTTGTTGCTGGTTCCAGAGGTACTAAATCTATGCAACAATGCTGCACCCCTGTCCCTGAGAACAATATTGAAGATACTGTCTTCTCCAAAGTTCAAGGGGCCCCCATGACCAAAAGCTATCTGGAGGTTGTAAAAAAGAAGCCAATTGATAACTTGGGAGGTGCCCTACTGGAGAAATTTGAGGCTGCTATCACACAAGCTCACACTCTTCCTCAAAACATAGCCGACAAAAACAAACAGTGGGGCCCTGGGCCAGCACTTGAAACAGGAAGGATGGGAGGCCTACTATGCAAAAAGCCCAGGAATTGAAACGGATCAGAAATTTGGAGGTGCCAAACAAAGCTAAAAAAAGTTCTCAAAACTCTTTTGCTTGTCTGGATGATGATGTTCTTATCTCCACTACTGATTGCTCAGGTATTAATTTGAGCTCTAGTGGGTGCAATATTAATAAGAATATTGCTGTGATCAAGAACGTTGAGCTTCAGAGACTTGATAAGTTTAATCAAGATAATCCTGAAGTTTTTCTTCCAGCAAACATAGATGTATCTGGTGAAGAATTTAATTTGGTTTCCACAAATCCAGGGACTCAGTCTGAAACTGGTGCTGGCCCACATATGAATGTGGATCCAGAACTAGATTTCCCCTGGATTGAGGTCAAATATTCAAATTCTAGTAGTAGGAGGAGAAAACTTGATTTTACTATTAAATGATTGGTCTATTTTGGAACATTAGAGGCCTGGATGGGTCCATCAAATGTAACAAACCGAAGGAGCTTATTATAGCTCATAAGCCTGATTTTATTAGTATTTCAGAGTCTAAGAAAGAAGACTTTACCCCTCTTCAATTAGAAGTTTTTGACATTAGATCCTGTTACACTTGGAAATGGCTCCCTGCTAATAACACTGCTGGAGGCATCCTGGTAGGGATTAGGGAAGATCTTTTTGACATTGTTTGTTGTGACATACACACTTACAGTGTCTCTTGCTTGCTACAAAACAAGCAAGATGGGACTTCCTGGAGACTGATCTCCATTTATGGTCCTGCTTATGATCAGTACAAACTAGATTTTATTAATGAATTGCACAACTTGCTTACTGGGTGGACTGGTTCAACTCTGGTAGGTGGGGATTTTAATTTGATTAGGGAGGCCAGTGAGAAAAACACTGGTCTGATCAACCAGCCTGGGCAGACTTGTTCAATGACTGTTGGGATTAATAAATTTGGTCTTCTTGAGCTGAAGATTAATGGCAGGAAATACACCTGGGGCAACAACCAAGACTCCTTGGTAATGGCCACTATAGATAGGGTTTTCATGTCCACTAACTGGGCAACCTCTTTTCCTAATGTTCAGCTCAGAGCTCTTCCCAGGGTTGGAAGTGATCACACCCCTCTGGTGTTGAACACTTGTGCTTTCTCCACCCCTAAAGAGAAAGCTTTTAGATTTGAGAAATGGTCTCTTGAAGTAGAAGGCTTTAGGGAGGTAGTCCATAAAACCTGGAACACTAAATCTTACTTTACCAAAGCCATTGATATTTGGCAGTTTAATATTAGAAATACCAGGAAAGCTATTAAAAGCTGGTGTGCTAATTTTGAGGCAGAGCAAAACAGGCAAAAACAGGCCTTGGTGGCTGAATATAACTGCCTTGATATTATTGCTGAGTCTCATCCTCTCTCACCTAACTCTAAGCAGAGGATAAAAAATATTGCAGGTGAGCTGAATGATATCTGGAAAAAAGAAGAGATAAAAGCTAGACAGAGGTCCAGGGAGAGGGAGATCCTGGAAGGTGATCTCAACACTGGATACTTTAAAGATGTGGCAAGCCAAAAAAGGAGGAAGAAACAGATCCTGATGCTGGAAAATGATGAAGGTATTGTTACTAACCCAGAAGGTATTATGAGTACTGCTGTTAATTACTATAAAAAGTTATTTGGTTTCGTGGATAAAATAGATATCACTCTGAAAGATGACTTTTGGAGTGAGAATGAATTAGCCTCAGAAGCTCATAACAATATTTTGGACGCAACTTTTACTGAAAAGGAAATTAAGGATGCTGTATTCAGCTCATATGCTGAAGGAGCACCTGGCCCGGATGGATTTACTTTTTATTTTATCAGCAATTCTGGGACCTTATTAAAGGCAACCTATTTGCTCTATTCCAGGATTGGGAGAAAGGAGAATTAGACCTGTATAGGCTTAATTTCTCCCTGCTAACCCTGGTTCCTAAAGAGGTTGAGGCAGTTAGAATGGAGAAATTTAGGCCTCTCGCCATGATTAATTGTAGTTTTAAAATCTTTGCAAAATGTGCCACAACCAAATTTGGCCCCATTTGCAATGATCTAATAGCTCCTAACCAGACAGCCTTTATTAAAGGGCGATTTATTGCTGAGAGTATTATTGCTGCACATGAAATTATTCATTCTATGCACTCTAGCAAGTAGTCTAGCTTCGTTTTTAAACTAGATTATGAGAAAGCCTATGACATGATCAATAGAGAATTCCTTATGGATATGATGAAGAGGAGGGGTTTTAGCAATAAGTGGATGGGTAAAGTGGAATCTCTCATTTTCAAAGGCTCTGTTGGTGTCAGAGTTAATGACAGCAACAGTGAGTTCTTTGTCCCTAGCAAGGGTGCCAGACAAGGAGATCCCTTTTCCGCCCTCCTTTTCAATCTAGTTGCTGATGTCTTTACTAGAATTTTAATTAAAGCCTCTATTAATAACAAAGTAGAAGGCCTTTTTCCTGTCACAAATCCTGTGGGCATCATTAGCATGCAATATGCAGACGACACTTTGCTCTTTTTGGCCAAAAACCTTTCTTTTGCTAAAAACCTTAAGTGGTTACTGTCTTGTTTTGAACAGTTATCAGGAATGAGGATCAATTTCCATAAATGTGATCTGGTTCCAATTAACATTGACCGTGAGGAAGCAAATTTGTTTGCTCAGGTTCTGGGGTGTAAACTTGGAGATTTCCCTATCAAACATTTAGGGGCCCCTCTTCACTATAATAAACTTAGAAAAGAGGACTTACAACCCACTGTAGATAAAATTATTAAGAAGGGAGCCGGTTGGAGAGGGAGATTACTTTCCTCTGGTAAGCGGCTTACCCTTGTCCAGTCTTGTTTATCTAGAATTCCCTGCTATCTTATGGGAATTATTAAATTCCCTAAGTGGGCCACTAATATGATAAACTCTCAACTTGCTCACTACTTTTGGGATGACTATGAAGGTCATCATAAATACCACCTAGCTGCTTGGGGAAATATTGCCTTGAAGAAACAGTATGGTGGGTTGGGCATCCCTGACATTGGTGATATGAATCTTAGCCTGCTAGCATCGTGGGCTAAGAGATATTTGAATGATGATGGTAAAATTTGGAAACAAATCATTGATGCCAAATATAAAACTTGCAAACCTAACAGTTTTGCCTGCCCTGATATTGGAGCCTCCCCCCTTTGGAAAGGCATACTTTGGGCTATTAAAGCTGCGAAAATTGGCTTTTCCTGGAAGGTGGGTAATGGCAAGAGTATTAGGTTTTGGGAAGATCGTTGGACTGGAAATTCTACACTTGCAACTAGTTTTTGGGAGTTGTATAATATTGCCAATACTACCAATGTCTCCATCAGTGAGGTGTGGGATGGCGTGACCCTGAAAATTAACTTTAGGAGATGTTTTTCGCCGGACATGCTAGCTGCTTGGAATGAGCTTTTCAGTGTAGTCAAGGATCTGAGCTTAAATGATTGTGATGACACTATTATTTGGGATCTGGAGCCTAAGGGTTATACACTGTTAAATCTTATTATAATTTTGTGAATTTTAGAGGAGTGACTCGAGATAATATTATGATGATCTGGAAAGCTAATGTTCCTCAGAGAATCCAGATCTTTCTCTGGTTGCTTGTGAGAAACAAGCTACTTACCAGAGACAATCTTTTGAAAAGACAACATGTAGCTGATACTACCTGTCTGTTCTGTAATGAAGCGGAATCGGTTAATCATCTTTTTTTTGATTGTGTGGTTGCGAGAGAACTCTGGGGAGAGATTTTTAGCCCCATAGGGAGCAACATCGAGCTTATCTCGCATGGGCTTCTGAATTGGTGGGCTAGAAATGACAACAAAACAGCAGATATTATGCTTCATGCAGCTGCATTATGGACTCTCTGGAGATATCGTAACGATATTTGCTTTAGTGTTGTGCCTTGGCTTGGGATGCAGGTTATGTGGCAAAAGGCAGCTTCCTTTTTAACCTTGTGGGAGATCAGGTGCGCGGATTCCGCCAAGAGGAGATGTCGTCTCCTGGTGCAAAGGATGGAACATTTGGCGCGAGCACCGCCTCTCCTCCTTTGGCCAGACCCTGGCTAGGACTGAACCAGTGCTGTGAAAGGACTCCTTGCTTCGGGGGTGGCTTCTTGCTCTGAACACATAGATTTATTAGCTGGTCGTGATTCTTAACCTCTGAATATGTATGCTGGTTGTAGCCTTTACTGGGTGTGGTCTTCGCACTTTGTCTCTTTTGTTCCTTCAGGAGCATAGACTGTGTGGTTTTTTCATTTTGCTGGGGCAGCGTCTTTGCTGTTTTTCCCCGCGCGCCTTGTAGCTCCAAAACCAAAAAATGTTCGGTGGTTTCGTTGCATGCAATGGAACCGGGGTGTTGAGCCCTTCTCTTCGAAAAATCTTCTCCGAGGAAGCAATGAGTGCAGTAGCCCACATCGGCTTAATGGGAGGTGCGGCCGTGGACGATGAAGAGTACGCGAACGGATCTCTTGGGAGAGTAGCTGCGCTGGCGGAACAAGGGATGATGGATTGTAGGCATAGCTTGTCGGGGCAGATCGGCAGTTCTCGGCGCTGCGGCGAGCAAACAAGCATGGCTGCCGGAGGCGACTCCATGCCCGCTTTCAGTGAGAGCGAGGGGGATAACGGATATGTAATTGGGCATGATGGCATCGTAGCCCACCTTGGTGGAGACCAAGCGGCTGTGATTGAAGAGCTTGTTGAGAGGGACAATGCCTCCACGCAGTCCACGGGGAAGATGGATCAACAAGTTTCAGGGTGGACTAAAAGGTATGGAGCTGTAATGTCTGATTACGAACAGTTAGCACCTTGTGATTTCTGAACTCTGCTGTGTGCAGTTTGATTTTGGTGGACTCTGATATGTTGTGAATGTTTGTAGATTGAAATTACTAGATTGTTGATGGCTGATGTCAAATCATTTGATTATACTGAACTAGGAATTGGAATATCTAGTTGATGCGTGTTATTAATGTTTGTAGGATGAAAATGTGTAGATAGAAATTGGATGATGGACGTTTGTAGCACACCCTTTTAGAAAAAATCAGTTGTGTCTTGACAAGTAATGTATAGGAATAAGATTCAGCCAGTTTTTGTGTGGGCGATCTTTTCAAAATGTATTGTTTGCTGCTGCATGCAGGGTAAGAGTTGGTAAGCATCCGCCGGAACAGGAAACCATGTCCTGCTAGAACATGTGCACTAGAACAGGCAATTTGAGGGTATGTCGGTAAATTGGGTGACCATGTGATCGAGCCTGCTATTGGTCTAAAATTCGACTCTCTCGGGGAGGCCGACTATCTTTACAACCTTTATTCGTGAGAGCATGGGTTTGGCATCGGATATGGAAAAAATAGGCTCAATGCCGAGAAGACAAACTGTATGCAGGAAGTGGTCTGCGGGTGCTCTGTAAGTGTATGGAGAAACTGGGTTCAATTCATCTGTGAATTTTTCCCAATTTTCTAATGCTATGTTGTAATTAAAGGGGAAGCCTGTATCAGTGAACAACTGGTCGAGCCGGTGTGAGTGCCCATCCATGATCAGATTGCTCCGCACATTGGATAATGGCTGGTACATTACAAGGAGAAATGAACTAAAAATGTGAGTGCTTTATATATTCTTTATTTTTTAAATGATAATTGACAAAGGGAGGGGACTAAGCTGTGTTTTATACAGGGAGGGGCCATGGTGAAATGCAATATGTCGATATAGAGGCACGCAAGCAAGATCTACACGAGAGCCATGTTTGAGAAGTTTGGTGAGTTGTTGTATCAAGCCTTAGCCCATGCATGCCGAATTGAAGAACTAGAAAAGAAGAAGTTATACAGAGCAACACACACTCAGGAAGAGAGGCAGGAAAAATGGGCAAGGGTTATCTATGGAGTGAGGATCCTCGACGATGGAGAAAAATTTGAGTGCTAGTGTGATTTTTTCGAGCATATGGGGATGCCCTGTTGTGACATACTCCCTCCGTCCCAAAATAAGTGTCTCAACTTTGTACTAGCTCTAGTATAAATTTATACTAAGCTCAAGACACTTATTTTGGAACGGAGAAAGTACTGAAGTATGTCTTTTTTTTTTGCCACACTCACTTACTTGGAACTAAAGAAGTGATTGATTGCAGGTGATGGATGTCCTGGGGTACACGGAGATACCGCAGCACCTAATACTGAAGAGGTGCAGAAGGGATGCCAGGGATATTTTGCCACCACACCTACAAGTATACCAGCAAATCCTGTGGGTGTTAAGCTGCAAATCATTCCTCTATTAGAGGTGCAGCAAATGTAGACTTATTCTTTCTCTTTGTTTTTTTTCTTCAGTTTGGGAACACTGAATCTCATTTTTCGCAAGTGTGTGTTGTGATCGTGCAGAGAAATGTTTTTTTAGGGGAACCTGTGTAATTTGTGTTGTTGACTGACCCGATCTTGTTTGAATGAAGGTGAGTACACTTTAGTAGCATACAAAATTCTATTTGTTTTCACTACTGTTTGGTGAGGGGGCGTGTAAATGCAATGGGTAAATGCCAGGGAGCTGCTTGCCCGGCTTGGTGTGACACGCAGTTTTGAATTTCGAAATTTGAAGCAAGGACCTTGGGCGGCCTCCATCAGAAAAGCTTGAAGGGGCGTCGTCACCTCCGGCTTGGCCTGGCAAGTTGACAGCGAGTTCATCTTGCAGGTATGTGAAGAAACTCTGCAATTTGTCGTAAATCGATAATTGGGGTGTGCTGACGTTGGGAAGGTAAATGGGCTGAGCACAGTGGCATGGGGCGGCTGACAGTGGGCTGAGCCAGAGCTGGTCAAGGTTGCCGTCAGGTGGAACCGCCCGTTATCATCCCGTCTGTACCAACGGCTATTTAACGGGCAGACATCATTTATTGGCAGCAGGGCGTGGGCCAGTAGGGATTTACAGGAAAAACCGCTGTGGACCAAATACGTTGTGAATACACAGCAGGTCACACATCACGATGAGAAGGGGCGGTCCAGATTTCAGGTTCATCTGGACCTGGGAGCCGAATTGGTTTTCCGCCAGCCTGAACTCTAAACCCTTAATATATAAAGGTCAAAACAGCAATTTAATGCCCATCCTGGCTAGCCACTCTACCAGAACGAAGTTTGTTAATTAAGTGGAACTATGCACCAACTAACTGCGTCTATGCATGCGTGCAATGCAAGTCACCTCAGGGCTGAGGTGACGTAGTGCACAGACAACTCATTTGTTAACATGATACAGGTTAACAGATCGAGTCACTTTTCAGTAGTCGGATTTTAGTAAGCGTCCACGCAAGTGATTTAAGTATGGATAAAGCATTATACCATTAGGTGTCAAGATCAACAAATCATATGCTAATTTATCTCCCAAGAATGGGCTGCCAACTTTGCGTTCAAGATCTTTTCTTTACCCAAAAAACTTTCCGATCAACACTTGAACTAACTCTAGCTACCACTCATCCCTCAAA
>NC_057799.1:636846221-636848732 GCF_018294505.1 Triticum aestivum | reverse complement strand
AAAAAAACTCTAGCTACCACTCAATTATTGTCTAGTGCCCGGTACCGGTGAGCACACCATCCTGCTTTACAGAATGATCCTTGAAAGCTTGATACGTATGTGCACGATAAGACTTGCATGTTGCATTTCTCACTCTTTTATCACAGCACACGACTGACTGACCACTGCAAGTCTTATGGTGCACATACGTAAGCATTCATGATTTAATGCAAACTTGCTCGCTGGAGTTAGTTGTTCAAACACTTCTAAATTCTCCATTTTATACCATACATTTGGACCATTTTTTTTTAAAAGCATTAATTCGGAGCAATTTTTATAAACCTAAGTAGCATTTGCTCGTAATTAATGTTGATATGGCAAGGGATGGATGTGGACCAAACATACCTAGGTAAGCAAAGATAAATTGTTGTTTCTACTGTACAAAACAAGCATTTTGGACACTTGCTTTTTTCGCAAATACGCAAAAGGCTTGTGTATCATTGCATTGATAGGTAGAAAGTAGCAAGAATTACATGAATGTTACAGAAGGGGGGGTGGTCTGTCTTGCATGAGCACAAGGATGGCATGCGACGACAGCCATGGCGCACTGGAGGAAGTGGGTGCGCCTGCCACAACGGCCCTAGGCTACGTCTCTGGCATGATGAGCACCAGTCATGTGGCGCCCGCGCGTGCCCAAAGTCTCGCTTCCTCCCTGATGTCGTTGACGGCTCGGCTCACGGAGGGGTGGTCGTCGTTGAAGACACAACCATTGCGGTGTTTCCATAGCCACCATGCCGCGAGGATGGCGATGGAGGCGAGCCCGCTTCGTAGGCTGCATGGCGTGCCGGCGATGGCCGAGGTCAGCCAGGTGATGAACTCCTCGTCTTGGTCCGGGATAGTGGCAGTGGAGCGGCACTAGGAGAGCACTTCATGCCACACCTGGAGGGAGGAGGAGCAGCCCGCGAGAAGGTGCTGCATTGTCTCGGGCTCCTGATCACAGAGTAGACATGCAGTTTTCTGAATTTTGGACACTTGTAACCACCAGTAGTTTCTAAAACGTTGATTTGCCCAGTTTCTTCACTTGTAACCACCAACAGTTTCTAAAATATTTCAGTCGGATGTACGGAAATCATATGTACAGATTTATCTTCAAAAATGTTTTCTGAATATGTTTTAACAAAAAATAATGATAAAACATTTAAAATTTTGAAGACCATGTCAACATGCAAAGCATGCACACACTTTGCATGAAAAAATTTGCAGGTCGATACACATCATCCAATGATATACATTAAAAACCAGAATGCCACCTTCCAAAATTCAAAGGGAGCTAGATAGTGGGTTCATATAATTAAAAGTTTTCCTGGTGGTTGTGGCTATATTGTCATGCAACCTTCTAGAACGAAGCTTATTAAGTGATATTGTGCATACTCCAACTAATTACATCCATCCATTCATGCAAGTGAGCTATGGTGACATAGTGCAGAGACAACTAATTTGGTTTCTTACGGTATATGTCAACAAATCGAGCCACTTTTCAGTAGTCAGCTTTTAGGTTAGCTAGTAAGCACGCATACATGTAATTAAAATACTTGTAAAGAATCTTGGGCTAGCACTAACTAGTGACAGGATCCACAAATCATATCCTAAATAATGTTGAAGAATGGAGACTGCCAACGTTGGGTTCAACACCTGAACTAACTCTAGCTACCCCTCAGTTCAATCATTGTCTAGTGGCCGGTACTCGTGAGCACACCATCGTGAACTTCCTTATCTCCTTTTCGCGATGGCAAATTAAATGAACACGAGAATTTTAAAGTGATAATAGTACAACCGACTCAGATGTCATGTTTGAAAATGATGTGTTTCTTGCATAGAAATATCTGCATGATCAGATGATTGCTCTCCACGGCCAAAAAGAAACCCAACTTTCTAACTCATCCCACTCATAGGCACATCATACTAATTAGTTGGCATAGCTGTATGAAAGGATCGAACTAGATGACTTTTCCATTCCTTTCACTTTGAGATGTCGAAATAATTAGTGGGGAAAGATGGCAATGATGGTTAACTTTCATCTCATAATCATTTTGTGGTTATGCTCTCTATGCAAACATCTTGCATGGCAGGCGAACGTGGCAGACTATCTGGTGTGATATGTAGAATTTGAATGTTCCTTGTAGCGCATGTGTTGCTTTTGCATGCGAAACTGGAACAGTAGGGATTATCTAATAGATGGACCAGCTTGACCCTAAGAAAAAAAGATGGATCAGCATTTATTATATATAGAAACATGTAAATAAACCAAAACGGATAACGCATTTGCTATTCCTTGGCTAGTCATAGTGGGAGTAACATATGTAGTAACATGTATGTCACATAAGCAAAAAAGATGATGTCGCAAGCAATTAAAAAGTAGAGAGACAAATGGAATAACACATAGCGTTTCCCAATGAAAGATGACTCTACAAAACAATAAATAAAGGTATCGTCGGCGTCGCAACAGGGCAATAGGATTCAGTGGTTCACGTG
>NC_057799.1:636828489-636845958 GCF_018294505.1 Triticum aestivum | reverse complement strand
TAGATAGCGCCCGCTGGAGCTCGAGATAGGGACGTTGCGGCGTCATTAGCGAGGGATCACCAAGACTATGCCGGAGTGGAGGACAGGATTTGACGTGTAGTCGTCGCTAGGTGGTCCACGAGCCTGATTGTAATTTTTGTTATTTTTGATGTTCTCTGTACTGCTATGACAGATGATGAATAAATTGATTCTTCGAGAAAAAAAAAGGTGCAATGGATAGGGAGAAGAGGAAGAAGAACATTGGCACACTCGATGAGGAAGAAGAAGGGGGCTGTTGGTTTTCCGTATAATATGGTCCGTGTAAAATCGACTCTGAAAGTTCGGAAAAATCAGTCGCACGATGTATAGGCGGTCTCTAAAGATGAAAGGTAGACAAAAGGCACGATTGAAAATACAGGCAAAAGGTCTTCCAATTGAGCCAAAAAAGCACAGCATGTACTCCAGAAACCCCAAACCTAATATCATTAAAACCGGTCAAAAAACGTGTTCACTAACTTGCGTTCGACGTTACGATCGATCAAATTAATGGACTTTATTATCAACAATGCGTTATCATACGTGGCAAACAGACAAGTGCATGAACCACACCACAGCCACTAGCTAGTGCTGCACAACACACTTGCCACCCACACACCGCGGAACTCATAAATCCTCCGGGCCTCTGCTAGCTAGCTCCTGCTCGAAGTAAAGCTTCGTCGTTTCCACAAACACCTCTGTGTGTACGAGCGCACCATGGCCATGCACGCCGCAATGACCACCACGCTTCCCCCCCTTGCCCTCCTCTTCGTCTGCGCCGTGATCATGTCCGGCGCTTCGGCTTCGTCACCGTCGTCACTGCGGTTCCACTACATCGACCCTCGCAACTTCACCATGGCTGCGGCCACGTCACCATCCTCATCCTCGTCGCCGCGCCGCGATGGCCGCCCCTCGCTGGCGCTGCTGCACCGCGGCGCCGTCTCCGGCAGGACGTACCCATCAACGCGGCACGCGGTGCTCGGCCTCGTGGCAAGGGATGCCGTGCGGGTAGAGTACCTCCAGGGTCGCCTCTCGCCGACGACGATGACGACGGAGGTGGGGTCGGAGGTGGTGTCCGGCATCTCCGAGGGCAGCGGCGAGTACTTCGTCCGCGTCGGCGTGGGGTCGCCGCCCACGGAGCAGTACCTGGTCGTGGACTCCGGGAGCGACGTCATCTGGGTGCAGTGCCGCCCCTGCGCCGAGTGCTACCAGCAGGCCGACCCTCTCTTCGACCCGGCCGGGTCAGCGTCCTTCGCCATCGTGCCGTGCGGCTCCGGCGTCTGCCGGACGCTACCCGGCGGGTCATCCGGCTGCGCCGACTCCGGAGCGTGCCGGTACCAGGTGTCGTACGGCGACGGGTCGTACACCCAGGGCGTACTCGCGATGGAGACGCTCACGTTCGGGGACAGCACGCCGGTGCAGGGCGTCGCAATCGGCTGCGGCCACCGCAACCGCGGCCTCTTCGTCGGGGCGGCCGGCCTGCTCGGCCTCGGCTGGGGCCCCATGTCGCTCGTCGGGCAGCTTGGCGGCGCGGCAGGCGGTGCCTTCAGCTACTGCCTCGCCAGCCGCGGCGCCGACGCCGGCGCCGGGTCGCTCGTGCTCGGCCGGGACGACGCCATGCCGGTGGGCGCCGTGTGGGTGCCCCTGCTGCGTAACGCGCAGGAGCCCAGCTTCTACTACGTTGGCCTCACTGGGCTCGGCGTCGGCGGCGAAAGGCTCGCGCTGCAGGACGGGCTCTTCGACCTCACCGAGGACGGCGGCGGCGGCGTGGTGATGGACACCGGCACGGCCGTGACGCGGCTCCCGGCCGACGCCTACGCCGCGCTGCGCGACGCGTTCGCGGACGCCGTCGGCGGCGGCCTCCCGCGCGCGCCGGGCGTGTCGCTGCTGGACACTTGCTACGACCTGAGTGGGTACGCGAGCGTGCGCGTGCCGACGGTGGCCCTCTACTTCGGGCGGGACGGCGCGGCGCTGACGCTGCCGGCGAGGAACCTGCTGGTGGAGATGGGCGGCGGCGTGTACTGCCTGGCGTTCGCGGCGTCGGCGTCGGGGCTGTCCATCCTCGGCAACATACAGCAGCAGGGGATCCAGATCACCGTCGACTCCGCCACTGGTTACGTTGGCTTCGGACCCGCGACGTGCTAGTATCCTAGTTCTGCTGCCACGTCAAACGTAGAGGATTGAGTAGGCCCGCTTTGTATATACGCGATGGGATCGTATTGTACGATGTATAACTATATGTAGGTACAATATATGCGTCGAACCAACATGTATTTGGATGGTTAGGAGGACCCTGGTATCCCGAGCCCACTAGAGTTCAAATCCTGATGCTCACATTTATCCTGGATTTATTTCAGGATTTCCGGCGATGCACCCTAAGTATATCGGTAACCCACAAATTTTCTCCTGCATCAGTGCAAACGCGGACAGATTTTATTTAAGTTCGTATATATAATTTACATAAATGGACTTCAGTCATGCAAACATGGCGAGTTTTCATTAAATTTCAAATATTTAGAATAAAAAAACTACTGCGGCCGCCGGCGTCCAAGCGCTTGTTGTTCGCTTCTGAGACTGCCTCCTCCATCCGCCGTCTCGACAAGCACCGGCGATAAGACCCGTGATGTAAAGGTGTGGTCTCTGACGAGTAAGAGTACCGCATGGGACACAAGGCCCTGCCGGTGGGTCTACTCATCCTCAGAGGAGTCCGCGATGGAAATGGTGGCGTCCGCGCTATCGTCGTCCCACCCGGCCGCCGGGTAGTTCATCGGCGGCGCGTAGGAGGCACAGCTGGTGTTGTTCTTCTCCACGATCGTCTGGAGCTGCGTCTCCACAGTGGCCGTTTCCTGGCGAGCGGCGGCTTAAGTGCAGACGGCCTCGTAGATGGTAGGCTGCTCTGCGACTAAGTTGGGGTTCGCCGCGGCCATGGCCACCACGGCCTTCTCGCTCGCGCGCTGGCTGTAGATCAGGTCCTCCGCCAGCCGGTGCTGCTCCAGGAGAAATAGGTTGTGACGTTGTTCCTCTTGCGCCTGCTGGAACACCAACATAGAAACCGGTGTAGGCTGCACCTCTGCCATGACGGGGTTATAGCGCTTGCGCCTACTCCATGGTGAAGCCGGCGTGAACAAGCGCCGGCACTGGGGCGGTGTCGTCGGAGCCCGTTTCCATCTTGGGGTCATCCTCGTCGTCGGAGACCTTGGGGGAGCTGTCCAGCAAGCCAGCCTCAATCCGCCTGGCACGGCGGCTCTGCCCGGCGGCCGCAAGGGAGGCCACCTCGTGCTTCATCTTCGTGGAAAGTATCTCCCATAGAGCTTTGCTGCCTGTAGACATGGCAGATGTGGTGCAAGGAAGAAGGATGGGGAGCGGCTTGTATTGTGGCGTGGAGTTAGCCGGGTGTGGCCACCTTTAAATAGCAGATTTCGGTGAGGCCAGGCGTCCAGGTGTGTCAATGCACGGCGCCGGAGTGGTTTCTCGGCCGGCAAGCTTGCTAAATAGCGGCATACAAAAGATATCCGTCTTGTCCTGTCCAGTAAAGCGTCTCCAACATTGAACATGCACGGACACCGGGGACGCGTCGTGGGCGGCACCTTGGCTGGCGCGCTCCTTCAATAGCAGAGTCAGTGAGAATTCACGTCTGCTCTACAACGACATGAATGCGGGCAGCTGATGACCCACAAGTATAGGGTATCAATTGTAGCTCTTTTCGATAAGTACGAGTGTCGAACCCAACGAGGAGCATAAGGAAATGACAAGTAGTTTTCCGTAAGGTAATGTCTGCAAGTGTTGAAACTGTAAGTAGCAAGTAGCTTGATAGCAAGATAATTTGTAACGAGCAAGTAATGATAGTAGCAATAAGTATGCAGCAAGGTAGCCCAATCCTTTTGAGGCAAAGGACAAGCCAAAACGGTCTCTTATGATAAGCAAAGCGTTCTTGAGGGTACACGGGAATTTCATCTAGTCACTTTCATCATGTTGGTTTGATTTGTGTTCGCTACTTTGATCATTTGATATGTGGGTGGTACGGTGCTTAGGTGTTGTTCTTACTTGAACAAACCTCCTACTTATGATTAACCCTCCTGCAAACATCCGCAACTACCAGAAAAGTATTAAGGATAAATCCTAACCATAGCATTAAACTCTAGGATCTATTTGGTCCCTTACAGAATAGTGCATAAACTGGGTTTAAGTTTCTGTCACTCTCGCAACCCACCATCTAATTACTACTCCACAATGCATTCCCTTAGGCCCAAATATGGTGAAGTGTCATGTAGTCGACGTTCACATGGCGCCACTAAGGGAATCACAACATACATACTATAAAAATATCAAACACATATCAACTTAACATGATTACTTGAAACATGATTTCTCCCGTGACCTCAAGAACAAAAGTAACTACTCACAAATAATCAACATGCTCATGATCATAGGGGTATTAATATGCATAATGGATCTGAACATATAATCTTCCACCAAATAAACCATATAGTAATCAACTACAAGATGTAATCAACACTACTAGTCACCCCCTAGCAACAATCTATAGTTCCGGTAACAAGATTGAATACAAGAGATGAACTAGGGTTTGAGATGAGATGGTGCTGGTGAAGATGTTGATGGAGATTGCCCTCCCCAAGATGGGAGAGTTGTTGGTGATGATCATGATGATGATTTCCCCCTCCGGGAGGGAAGTTCCCCCTGCAGAATCGCTCCGCCGGAGGTTCAAAAGTGCTCCTGGCCAAGTTCCGCCTCGAGACGGCGACGCTCCGTCCCGAAAGTCTTCTCCTTATTTTTTTTCTAGGTCAAAAACACTTATATACCAGAAGATGGGCACCGGAGGTGGGCCGAGGAGGCCACAACCCACCAGGGCGCGCCCAGGTGGGTTGTGCCCACCTGGTGGCCCCCCTCTGGCGTTTATTGGCCCCAGTATTTCTTAAATATTCCATAAAAAATTCTCGTGGAGTTTCAGCTCATTTGGAGTTTTGCATAATAGGTGGCCTGACGTAGCTTTTTCAGGTCCAGATTTCCAGCTGCCGGAATTCTCCCTCTTGGTGTGTACCTTGCAAATTATGAGAGAAAAGGCATTAGAATTATTTCAAAAAGCATTATTATCGACAAAAACATTATAAATAACAATAAGAAAATATGATGCAAAATGGGCGTATCAACTCCCCCAAGCTTAGACCTCGCTTGTCCTCAAGCGAAAACCAAAATCGAAAAACATGTCCATATGCTTTGAGAGAGAGGTGTCGATAAAAACAAAATACGAACATAGAAGCATCATGTTGATTATTATAACAGCAACAAAATTAAACATAGGACTTTTATCATAGAACTTTGATCATATACTTCCCATGAATAAGTAATAGTTCATCACACAATCGAAGTATAAAGCAAAAACTCTATTAGAAACCAACAAACAATGTTCTCAGTCAACTTTGCAACTACAATTCATCATGTTTTCAGGAAGGGTCACGTGTTGGAGCCTTTAGGCAAGTTCACATACTCAACCATCATATAGTCTTCTATGATTGTTAACACTCACCGAGTACACATGAGCAAAACGTTTCAACCGGACACATAGAAAGATAGGGGCTTATAGTTTTGCCTCCCAACATAATCACCTCAAGGGTGATGTCAACAATAATAACTCATGCTATCTATATTCAACTGGACATATGTGCCTAGATATTTCTTCACCACATGATGCTTGCCAAAAGAGAAAAATAAAAAAGATTAGAAGGAAAACTTTGACTCTTTGCATAAAAGAAAATACATAAAAGTAAAAGATAGGTCCTTCGCACAGGGAAGCAGCGGTTGCCATGCGCTTATTTGTTTGCATTCTCAACCCTTTAGTGCAATAGAACGTCACGTTACATTGCCCCTTAAGATGACAACCTTTATTATGCAGTCTGTCGCTTTTATTCTTTGTCATCCAAGTTCGTGCAACGCTCAATTTTCTCTTACACTAAAAGATCTCACATATTTAGAAGCAATTTGTATTGCCTTTTTGCACCGATGACAACTTACTTGAGGGATCTTATTCAATCCCTAGGTAGGTATGGTGGACACTTGAAAACGATTTGGGTTTAAGGGTTATTGGATGCACAAGTAGTATCTCTACTTAGTGCGGAATTTTTGGCTAGCAAAGATAGGGGGCAAGCATCACATGTTAAAGGATCTATGACAATATGACTTCTATGTGAATATAAACATACATAAACCATTACATTGTCTTCCTTGTCCAACGTCAACAATTTTGGCATATAATATTTTGATGAGGGCTCACAATCACAAAAGATTTCTAGGATAGTATATTTATATGTGAATCTTCGCTTCCCTTATTAATTCTTTCATGAGTTGCATCACTGACCAATGCTATGTTTGTCAATCTCTAATAAAATTTTCTTACTTATACTTTTCCTTATGTGGTGCTATCACCCACCATAGGATTAGTATATGATCTTTTTGATTTATTTCCTTTCTTTTGTTTGCTTTCTTTCTCTTTTTCTTTTCTTTATTTGCAACAAGTATGTAAAAAAAGTAAAAAACTCGAACTAACTTTATTATGTACTTGCACATGATAACAATGATAGATCACTAAGCAAACTCTCAAAGAAGAAAAGATAGAACTAAACTTTATTCATCTAAGCAAAAGATTGAACTAAGATATGTGAAAGCAAAAGGATAGTGGGATGATACGATGCCGGGGCACCTCCCCCAAGCTTGGCGGAAGCCAAGGGGAGTGGCCATACCCGATACTCAATTCTCCTTTGGTGGTGTCTGTAGGGTCCTACCGCTTCGTCCCGATCTTCATCAGCCAAGTATCTTCTTCCATGTGGTCGGAGGAGCAGGGAGACTTGATACTTAGCTTGATAAATCTGACCTGAAACAGCAAGAAAAGGGAACATGGGATTTTCTCCGCGATACGGTGGTTAAAAGGTTAGGAAAGTATATATAGAATTTTTATCTTGCAGGACAAGTACAAGGAAGAAAAACGGAGTATGGGAGGTGTCCCAGGTGGGCACAACCCACCTGGGCGCGCCAGGGGGGCCTGGCGCGTCCTGGTGTATTGTACCCTCTAGGGAACGCTTCCTGGAGGTTTCTTTATTCCCAAAATTCTAAATTATTCCAACTAACAAAAAATATTTTTGCAAATTTTTCGGAGTCTGTTTACTTACGTACTACATACCTCCTTATTTTGAAAATTCCGGAGTGTTCCGGAAGGATTCTTTTATGTATTCTTCCGGTGTCAGAGTTTGGATAATATTACTTTCAACATTAACAGGCGTACCTGAGATATAGTGCTTTATTCGTTGCCCATTGACAACCTTCGGGTTAGTGCCTTCGGAATTATTTATTTTGATGCCTCCAGACCGGTAAACCTCCTCGATGACATAGGGGCCTTCCCATTTGGAGAGGAGTTTGCCTGCAAAGAATCTAAAACGAGAGTTGTACAAAAGAACATATTCTCCGACTTTAAACTCACGTTTTTGAATTCTTTTATCATGCCATCTTTTAACTTTTCTTTGAATAATTTGCATTTTCATAAGCTTGGGTTCTCCATTCATCTAATGAGCTTATATCAAATAACCTCTTTTCACCAGCAAGTTTGAAATCATAGTTGAGTTCTTTAACTGCCCAATATGATTTATGTTCTAACTCAAGAGGTAAATGACAAGCTTTTCCATAAACCATTTTAAAAGGATACATACCCATAGGATTTTTGTAAGATGTTCTATAAGCCCAAAGTGCATCATCTAATGTCTTAGACCAATTCTTCCTGGACCTATTAACAGTATTTTGCAAAAGTAATTTTATTTCTCTATTGCTAAGCTCAACTTGACCACTAGACTGAGGATGATAAGGTGATTTAATTCTATGGTTAACATCATACTTAGCAAGCATTTTACGAAAAGCACCATGAATAAAGTGTGAACCACGATAAGTCATTAAATATCTAGGGACTCCAAACCTTGGGAAAATAACTTCCTTGAGCATTTTAATAGAGGTGTTGTGGTCAGCGCTACTGGTTGGAATAGTGCTACCTCTTGAGCACTGCGTTGGTTTTCCCTTGAAGAGGAAAGGGTGATGCATCAAAGTAGCGTAAGTATTTCCCTCAGTTTTTGAGAACCAATGTATCAATCCAGTAGGAGGCCACGCTCAAGTCCCTTGTACCTACACAAACAAATAAGAACGTTGCAACCAACGCGATAAAGGGGTTGTCAATCCCTTCACGACCACTTGCAAAAGTGAGATCTGATAGAGAAGATAAGATAATATTTTTGGTATTTTTATGATAAAGACTAAAAAGTAAAGATTGCAAAATAAACGGTAATAGAAATAACTTGTTGACGGAAGATTAATATGATGGAAAATAGACCCGGGGGCCGTAGGTTTCACTAGTGGCTTCTCTCAAGATAGCATAAGTATTACGGTGGGTGAACAAATTACTGTCGAGCAATTGATAGAATTGAGCATAGTTATGAGAATATCTAGGTATGATCATGTATATAGGCATCACGTCCGTGACAAGTAGACCGACTCCTGCCTGCATCTACTACTATTACTCCACACATCGACCGCTATCCAAGAACGGAGTAACGCCTTAAGCAAGATGACATGATGTAGAGGGATAAACTCATGCAATATCATATAAACCCCATCTTGTTATTCTCGACGGCAACAATACAATACGTGCCTTGCTGCCCCTACTATCACTGGGAAAGGACACCCCAAGATTGAACCCAAAGCTAAGCACTTCTCCCATTGCAAGAAAGATTAATCTAGTAGGCCAAACCAAACTGATAATTCGAAGAGACTTGCAAAGATAACCAATCATACATAAAAGAATTCAGAGAAGATTCAAATATTGTTCATAGATAAACTTGATCATAAACCCACAATTCATCGGTCTCAACATACACACCGCAAAAGAAGATTACATCGAATAGATCTCCATAAGAGAGGAGGAGAACATTGTATTGAGATCCAAAAAGAGAGAAGAAGCCATCTAGTTAATAACTATGAACCCGAAAGTCTGAGGTAAACTACTCAAACTTCATCGGAGAGGCTATGGTGTTGATGTAGAAGCCCTCCGTGATCGATGCCCCCTCCGGCGGAGCTCCGGAAAAGGCCCCAAGATGGGAACTCACGGGTACAGAAGGTTGCGGCGGTGGAATTAGGTTTTTGGCACCGTATATGATCGTTTGAGGGTACGTAGGTATATATAGGAGGAAGAAATACGTCGGTGGAGCAACATGGGGCCCACGAGGGTGGAGGGCGCGCCCCCCTACCTCGTGCCCTCCTAGTAGCTTACTTGACGTAGGGTCCAAGTCCTCTGGATCACGTTCGTTCCGAAAATCACGTTCCCGAAGGTTTCATTCCGTTTGGACTCCGTTTGATATTCTTTTTCTGCGAAACTCTGAAATAGGAAAAATACAGCAATTCTGGGCTGGGCCTCCGGTTAATAGGTTAGTCCCAAAAATAATATAGAAGTGTAGAATAAAGCCCAATAACTTCCAAAACAGAATATAATATAGCATGGAGCAATCAAAAATTATAGATACGTTGGAGACGTATCACTCAGCCTCACCGGCCACCACAACCTCGCCATCGCTCGCAGCACCCCGCCGCACCTGCACTGCCGCACCTTTAGCTCAAAGCCCCCACCTATCCCTTGCTCTGCCACCGGTTGTAGCACAATGCCAGGGGTTCCAGCTTCTGCTCCCCTTGTTGCAACTTTGTGCCCGAGGTCGCAACTCTGTCGCCGGTCAATTCAACACGCGTCTGTTCGGGGGTGTAGCTCCGTCGCGGGCTGGTTCCAACATGTCACTGTCGCGGTTGCAACATCTGGGTGTGGCACGCATTTCGTCTCCAGCACCGGCTGCTATGGCTTGCAGCACACTCCGTGGTTGCAACTTCTTCTTCAATGGATGCATATTTTGCATCGACGGTTCGAGCTTCTGCAGCCATGGATGCAGACCCATCTGCTATGGATGCAACTTTTCTCTTCAATGGATGCAACTCTGTCACCAGCCTGGTTCCAACATGGACCTGCTGTGGTTGCAGTATCTCTGGTGGACGATTCCAGGATCAAAATACTATGAGCAGTAGTTCTCTTGATAGCATATCCATGGCGGCTACCCTCATGCAATGTGGTCAAGACTTGTGCATTGATTGGTCGAGGAGGTGTTGTGGGGGTGGCGCCTAGTTCACCGGAGTGAACCAGGGGTGCGCGCGCTAGTGGGTTTTCACACATGGTGGTGTTGACGCTCAAAAGTGGCATGATTATTATTCAAATTCACCATGAGATGGCTCTCTTTGAGAAGATTAAGATGGATATGAAGATGGTCTAAAACGGAGCTCGGATGCAAAAGTTATGACAAGTTCAGAGATGCTCATATTGACACCAGATTAAAGAATGGCTTGAAATCCAATCAAGATGACTTCAAATGGAAAACGTTTCAACATGAAAGTTGTGCGTCTCGTCGAAACGGTTGATTTTGATATAAACTTCGTCTTAATCAGAGGTCGTATGTAAAAGTTACAGCTAGTACAAGACGCTGCTACACTGGATGGCCAGACACTCCGGGGAAAACCATCCGGATTTTGATTTTCTCCAGGTATGTTCGTCCGGGTTTTGAATTTCGCTGCTGCAGACTTTGGAAAACAGCCGAAAACCCCCTCAAGATGGCCTCAGATCAAAAACCGTTCAACATGTAAGTTGTTCGTCTCGTCGAAACGGTCAAGATTGCTTTTGGGCTCGTTTCCATCCAAGATCGTTTACTCCCCGAAACATGGCCCGACAGGTGCAGCCAGATTTTACCGAACAGTTTTGGAAAGTTTGGACCAAACAAATCCGAATTGGACTAGGGTTTTGGACGTGAATTGAAGCCTTTTCCTCGCACCGGAAGTCCAGCCGCCTCTTATATACTTAAGGGGTGACGGCCAATTGAACAACACACAATCAAACAACACATCTACCACTTTTTACCCTTTACCTTTATCTCTCTCCCTTGTTCTTCTTCTTTCTCGTTCTTCGCTTGTTCTTCTTCATTGTAGGGCAGCGAACCTCGAGGCCCTAGTGGCGATCAGGACGACCTAGGGCAGCCCATAGCCGCCGCGCGCCCTAACAGGGTCCCTCCCGGGCGTGTGGGGTTTCGGGTCCTGAAAAGCACCCACCGGATTGTCCTGCGTACCGCGCTTCCGGCGGGTCTCCTTCGACGTGAGCTGCGGTGCATCACCCTCGGCGTCCGGGGTACACAGAGATGTGTTCGTGTGCGAACACACTTTTTGGCGACTCCGCTGGGGACGAAGCTTTGAACGGTCTCCGGCTCGTTCTTACTACGAAGAGATCGTCATCAAGGTTTTGCAATCTACAAAGGTAACATGAATACGCAATTCACTTATGTAGATGCAAATAATGCACATGTTGTTGCTAGATCGTTTAATGAGCATAATGTATCGGCTAGCCCTAGCTTTATCAATCATGCATCTAATTATGTGCAAGAGCCGATGCAACAAAATCTTCATGCTTCTACCTCATATAATTTTAGCAACATGGAACATATGTATACCAACTCCCATGCATCGGCAGCCCCACAAATCCATATGCCGATGAACAACGTGATGAGTTCCGTTAATCAAGTTGAAACACCTCACATAGGAACTTCCGATAGTAAGCAACAAAGTGTTTCACCTTTTTATTCATCGGCAACTAGTTTGCAATATGTTAATCAAAACATCCCGGTGGATACGGGAATTGGCCATGCTACTACTAGTTATCCGGCCAAATGCCCTCAATCATCATATGCTACAGCTCATGCTACTAATTTTTTAGCACCATATGCAACTATAGGTATTAATAATTCAGCTCCGCACATTCACGCTAATAGTCGAATAAGTGAAAATTCTATAGGATCACATGTGTCTTCACCTTGTATCGTAGCATACAATGTTTTCCCTGCACAATTACAGAATTTCGGTGACATCTCGTTACCGAAAGAGTCTAAAAATGTCGGCGGACAATTTTATCCAGATTGGGTCATTAAATTTTTTTTACGGCTTTTTGGGACGAATGCAATGTTGTTCTACATGAATTAATAAAAGAGGGAAAGCCTATTAATTATGCTGCAATCCAAGCTAGATTATGTCAATAGGAGATATCACTGGGTGTGGATAGAATTATCAAAAAAGGTGGTGATTCGGATAACAAAGTTAATTCGGCTATTGAAAAGACCGAATAAAATATTACGTATGCCGAATCTGTTCTAGAAAAACAGGACGAGGAGGAGTTGGGGAGCTATTCGAAAGAGGAACAACATATTGTTCAAGTAACACAACCATCATGCTCTCCCAACGTGTTTGGAAAGGTATGTCTAGCCAGTGATTTACCGATCTTCCGATTTGGTCGCAACTTTATTCTTGATGCTTATATAAGAAAAATTCTCATAAGTAATTTTGAAAGACCAATGAAGAAGGGGAATTTGACTGTTAGCAATAAAAATGTTATAGAACATATCGGTCAACCTATTGTGCCATTCAAAGAGACCGATGGTGACTTATAATTGCTGCCAAAACTTCTCCCATTGCTTTATTTAAAGTTCATATCTAATTGGGCAGCTTTGCTTGCTTCGTACTTGGCTTACGCATGGTCTCAATTGAGACATGTGTGTTCTAACTATTATATCTTATCCAAATACATTGGAGATAGAGTGCAAAATACAATGCATAGCCGAATGGGGAGATTCTAATTCTGAATCATTAGTTTGCTGACCTCCAAAGCTGTTCGCACACCAAGATCGGCTAGAAAACAAACGTATACCTTCGATTCAAACATGTGTGATCAAATCTTTGATTTGTTGTTGAAAAATAATTACATTAGAATTCTTGATCACCATGTCAAGCCATCTATCCGAGGACGAATGTATTGTAAGTTGCATGATTCGTTCAAGCATAGTATTGAGGATTGCAACATGTTTCGTAAAATAGTTAAATCGGCCATTGATAAAGGACGATTGAAATTTGTTGAGACACCAAGAGATAACGAGTCTATTCCAATTGGTCCCGATGGTAAAAGGTTTTTGCATCGGCTGATTCAAGGTGATCCATTTAAAGAGAAGGTAAAAACTGCAGGTGACGGGATCAAACTTGCAATTAAAGAAGTTGTTAAAGAGCATAATGAACATAATCTTGAGGACGAGAATTCCATCGAAGCTACAATGGAGACGCCAAGGACTTGGGGGCAACAGAAAATCCAAAGACCGGTGCAAGCACAACCAAAGAAAGCAAAGGCCGACGTAAGCATAAAGGTAAGAAGCCGAAGTCACTTTCGCGCAACTATTGGAAAAATATCAGAAGATAAGTGAGGAGAACTGTGCTTATCGACCAACTAATGCAAAAGCATCAAGATCACCCCCTAGGCGCAAATCCAAAGATCGATATTGGCAAGAAGAGAATTTGAATACAACTTGTTCATATCCTTATTTTGGGCCGCCAATGCCAATGTCGTGGATACCTCCCTATGCTCATGTAGATCCATATCCATCATGGGACAGGTATGATACAAGGGCACATTCTCCATCTTATTTTAGACCATCTCACCAATATAATGCAGCTCCGAGAAGATCGATATTTGAACAATCACATGTTGAAGACCGTTTTAATCATAAGGAATCGGTTCAGAGCTCAAGGAAGAAGAAAGAGGTGGTCAAGCAAGTCTACTATGTTAAAAAAGATGGACCTAAAAGTGCAGCTTCAGATTTGATCTCAAATGAAAAGGAGCCAATTAAAGTATTGACATTGGCTACTAAAGGCAGCGAGGCAAGTCAATCAAATGCCAAATCTAATGAGAAGAAGTTGAGAGTGCACAAGGTAGAACAAGAATTGCCATTGCTTCAAATAAAATCACAACCGGGGTGCCCACTCTGCTTATCTTATTGGCAAAAGAAGAAATTACAAAAACTTAGTGCACAAGAACTTAAAGAAAGGAACATGGCATGGGTTCCCAAAGTAAGTACTCAAAAGAAGAATTATGTGCAAGCTTCCATTACAAGAAGTGCGGCAAAGGTGAAGAAGGAAAAGAGTGAAAACTATGAAGGACCAAGCCGAAGGTTTCAGTATCTTCGGTTTACACATTATCCATATTCTTCAACTATGCCATTAACGCCTATGCCATGGAATTCGTCATCAGGTATGATTGGTAACCCTCAATGGGCTTATTTTAATCCATGGATGCAATATAATTTCTTACATCATGAAAGAGTATTACCAAATCACTATACGTTTGATTAGCTACAAGTTTGTTGCTGATCCAAAGGGCCGAAATACTTAATTTGTCATTTCATTTGTTTGTTTTGGCTATCTGTGCTTTGAACGAAGTTTACATGGTAATGGTCGATATTTATCTATCGTCCTAAGAGTATGTCAATGCATGGCCGGTGTAGTATTCTAACATCGTCCTTAGTTCGATTGGAGAGCGAGACAAGGTACGTGCTCATGGAAATTTATATGTATGCCTATATTATGATTGAATGGAGTTGAGACATCATAACCGATGTCATTGAATATATGCTGCATAGACGAATTCATAGTTGCAGAATTGGCTAGTGGGCTTATACTTGGTTTCGATATGATTTGGCTTATGCATCTTTGAGATCTATAAGAGGCAAAATCATAGCTGAGTTTATTATTGAACATCGGATTAATGACATGCATAATATTGATATTATCCTTGTCTCTCTAGTACTATGGAGATTATATTTTGATGGTTCAATTAATAGCAATGGCCAAAGTGTTGGTGTTGTTTATATATCTCTTTATGGTACTATTTTTGAAGCCTCATGCCGATTAGAATATTTTTATGCATGATTAATCAAAGACGAATATGCATTGTTATTCAGATTGAATCTTTTACTTGCTATAGGTGCTATACATATTGAGGCTTCCGGTGATTCGTTATTAGTAGTGCAACAAATATCCAAGGGTTATCAACGTTTTGACGAATCACTTATAGTATATCTTTTGGTATGTCTAGATGCAAGATTTACCTTGGGTTGCTTTAAAATTGTTCATATATCTAGACATAACAATTCGAAAGAGTTGACACAGCAAGCATCCGGCTACTATGTTAACCATGGTGTATTGCATTTCTATCAATAGCCGATGCTAGGTCTTGTCAACATAGGTAAGACCGAACCGAAGCCCACCGCTTCGGCCACTAATGAAACTTTTATGCAGGCGAAGTAAGGATTGGACGAAGTTCATTCTTGATTATCTGCAAAATCCTAGCGAAAGGGTGAAAATATGTTTCGGAGGATGGTTTTGATCTATGAAACCTTATCAGCGGATTGTTATAGAAGCTGAGATATTTTTACCCAAGTTTGCATCAAGAGGTTGAAACAAGCAATGGCCGATCTATACTTATCGTCCTAAGAACATGCAAAATGGCCGATGGAGTGTTGACATCGTCCTTAGAACTAGTTATGCAGAAGTTATTTTTCGGCACACAAGCTTTGCCAAAAACAGGGGGGCATGTGTTCACGCTCAAAAGTGGCATGATTATGAAGAGTAGCTCGAAGCTATGTCAAGATTAATTCAAACTTATTATTGAAAGTCACCATGAGATGGCTCTCTTCGAGAAGATCAAGATGGATATGAAGATGGTCTAAAACGGAGCTCGGACGCAAAAGTTATGACAAGTTCAGAGATGCTCATATTGACACCAGATTAAAGAATGGCTTGAAACCCAATCAGGATGACTTCAAATGGAAAACGTTTCAACATGAAAGTTGTGAGTCTCGTCGAAACGGTTGATTTCGATATAACATTCGTCTTAAGCCGAGGTCGTATACAAAAGTTACAGCCAGTACAAAACGCTGCTACACTGGATGGCCGGACACTCCGGGGAAAACCATCCGGGTTTTGATTTTCTCTGTGGATGGCCGGACACTCCGGGTATGTTCGTCCGGGTTTTGAATTTCGCTGCTGCAGACTTCGGAAAACAGCCGAAAACCCCCTCAAGATGGCCTCCGATCAAAAAACGTTCAACATGGAAGTTGTTCGTCTCGTCGAAACGGTCAAGATTGCTTTTGGGCTCGTTTCCATCCGAGATCGTTTACTCCCCCAAACATGGCCCGCAAGGTGCAGCCAGATTTTACCGAACAATTTTGGAAAGTTCGGACCAAACAAATCCGAATTGGACTAGGGTTTTGGACGTGAATTGAAGCCTTTTCCTTGCACGGGAAGTCCAGCCGCCTCTTATATACTTAAGGGGTCACGGCCGATTGAACAACACACAATCGAACAACACATCTACCACTTTTTACCCTTTACCTTTATCTCTCTCCTTGTTATTCTTCTTTCTCGTTCTTCGCTTGTTCTTCTTCATTGTAGGGCCGCGAACCTCGAGGCCCTAGGGGCGGTCAGGACGACCTAGGGCAGCCCATAGCCGCCGCGCGTCCTGGCGGGGTCCCTCCCGGGCGTGTGGGGTTTCGGGTCCTGAAAAGCACCCGCCGGATTGTCCTGCGTACCGCGCTTCCGGTGGGTCTCCTTCGACGTGAGCTGCGGTGCATCACCATCGGCGTCGGGGGTACACGGTGACGTGTTTGTGTGCGAACACACTTTTTGGCGACTCCGCTGGGGACAAAGCTTTGAACGGTCTCCTGCCCGTTCTTGCTACGAAGAGATCGTCATCTAGGTTTTGCAATCTACAAAGGTAACATGAATACCCAATTCACTTATGTAGATGCAAATAATGCATATGTTGTTGCTAGATCGTTTAATGAGCATAATGTATCGGCTAGCCCTAGCTTTATCAATCATGCATCTAATTATGTGCAAGAGCCGATGCAACAAAATCTTCATGCTTCTACCTGTAACATCCCAAATTTTCAATTTGGAATGTTATACATTAGATCATCATTGCATAGCATATTTTATTGCATTTTGGCAAATCCTCGAAAAATCCTAAGCAACTCAAGGACCCTCGGAGAGAGTTGGGGATTTTCTTGACTTTCCTATTTGATTTTTATCAAATAAGGAAACAAGGATTTTGGTTTTAATTATTTTCTCTCCGAAAGATATTTCATATTAAAATAAATGAGAGGAGAAAATATGGCTTCACCAAAATAATTGAAATATTGGAGGAAAAAAATTAAAATCAAATATTTGATTTTATTCGGATTTTATTTGCAATTTTGTTTGCATTAAAAAATTGCACGTTTTCAAGGCTGCATTTTTTTGGGCCAAGAAAAATGTTCATCTCGTTCTAATTATTTTAATTAGACGGGGAAAATTTGTTTTAGCATTTTTGGATTTTTATTTATTTTTCTGCGATTTTTTTAATTCGGCGAATGATTTATAAAAAAAAAACGCCGAGCGCCGATTGGGCCGAAGCCCAGCCGCGCGGCCCAGCCAGCCCGCGCCTCGTCTCCCTCCTGGAGACCGAGACAG
>NC_057799.1:636819936-636828110 GCF_018294505.1 Triticum aestivum | reverse complement strand
CCGACGCCCGAACCCCGCCGCCCATCGCCGCCCTCGCCCGACCCGCCGGAGCCCCGTCGGAGCTGCCGACGAGGTAGCCGAGCCGCCGCAGCCGCCGTGCCGGTTTTCTTTAAAAAAGAAACCGTTCGTTTTTTTTCTTTCTAAACCCTAGTTCGGTTTATTTTTTTTCGGTTTAATGATCTAGTGAACGTTCACCGACCAGTTCGTTTTAACGAACGTGTTCGTCGGATTGACGCTGTTAATGAATGTCCATTCGTTTAACTGTTCGTCAGTTTTCTTTTTCGACGAATTTTCCGCGATTATTCCAGATCGCGATTTCTGATCAGATTTTCGTTTTAGTTTAACTTTTCGCTCGTTTATCGGAATCAGGCGATTCAAGCGCCTAGAGTTTCGTCTCGAATTCTCTTTCCGTTTAACCTACTCAAAAAAGTTTTTGCTACTGTAAAATTTGATTTAGATCCAAATTAGTAAACGAAGCTTGTTTCTTTCGCCGTTTGATTTTCGTTGCTTTGTTTCATTGATTCTTTTTCCAAACCGGAGTTCTTAAGTTGATTTTTCTGGTTAGTTCTCTTATTTGAGTTTTACATGTGCATTAGATGAGTACTTATTGTTTGCTTGTTTGTTTACGATAGAGTACCCGGAGTGCGCCGCTTGCTACTTCGAATCGCTAGGTTTCGCGGATCATCAGCAAGGCAAGTAACACTTTGATCATACCCCTTTACTACCCAGTTTTGTTGCATTAGATCAACCCTCAACCATTGCATGGTTAGGATCTAATTAAATTGTGGGTATTGGGATGTAGTTGAGGTAGTAACTATCACCTGTTTTATTATCAAACCCTTGGGAGTTACTTCTACGTTGCTTATATTGCTATGCTATGCTTGTAGACGTGGATTGGGTTTGAGAGATATCCATGACAGATGTGAGATTATTAATATATGGTTAAACTTAAGGTGGCAACTAAAACTCACATCTGGGTGGACTGAGGTACCTGGGTATTCCAGGATTGCCTGTTTTCTTTTGGACCGCCACCCAGGTTCAAAGGGATCATGAGATTATTCATACTAGAAACTTCCGTGTGCAGCCACAAGCTATTATGGGCTCTAGCATAGTTGATTAAGTTGTGTGAACTATTACAGTGGTAGACTAGCATATGTAGGGGATGTAGGTGTATCGGTCTACCCATCGTAAGGTGCTAACGCTTCTGAAAGACTATGTCTCGGTCATCCGTTTCTCAAACATCATGTAGTGCGAGAATCAAGCGGAGGCGATCGAGTGTTGTGGGGAAAAGTGCACAAACCTCTGCAGAGTGTACAATCTAATCATGGTTAGCCGTGTCCCCGGTTATGGACATCTTGAGTATCTAGTACCTGGATTATCATGTGAATCTCATCATGTTAATTTAATTAATTTTGTTGGGTTAATGATGATAATTAATTGGGATTGAGATGTTGTCAACCATCTGAATGTTTAACAACCACCATGATAATGAAATAAAATTTATTCCTTTGCAGTAGGGAAAAACTGGCTTTTCGCAAAACTGTAACCATAGAGCTTTCTACCAGCCATATATGCATGTAGTATAGCATTATTATGTTCATTACTCTCTATGTGTTACATTGCCAGCATATTCCATGTGCTGACCCGTTTCCGGGCTGCAACGTTTCATGTTGCAGACTTTTCAGACGACGAGTAAGGTGCCTTAGGTCGTGGTCTTATACTCAGTGATGCCGTTGGAGTTGATGGACTCACTATTCTTCCAAGTCTTCCGCTGTTATCGTATTAGATGGCCTTAAGCCATATTTATCATACTTATTCTCTTTTGAGATATTCGTTGTAATAAGTGTGTGATTGCTACTCTGTTATAAATCCTCCATTTTTACTGTGCGTGTCAGCATTACTGATCCAGGGATGACACTGGTGCACAACAACACAGACTGTTTGAGGTCTGGTCGCTACAAAGATGATATCAGAGCACACGTTGACTGTAGGACACGACCACTAAGCTTAAACCCTAGAACACTACTCTCTTCTCATTTCTGACTCCTCTCCACTTTCTACTCTTTTTGGAATGGCGAATGCAAGGAACAAGTTCATGCAACCAGATGAAGATACACCTTTTGGACGACACTTGAAGGAAGTCACTAAGTACCTGAACATTGGAATACCAAGCTTTACCGGAACCTACAACGCCACACTACCAGAAGAGAGCGCTGGAAGATTCAAGTTCAAATTCCAGGAAGGACGTTTACGCCAGTCACTGAGCCTATAAAATTTTCTTTTGAAGCACCAACCTGGAGTTTAGGGAAGAGCATGGCAGCCCACATCTCTATGGGACACATTGCAGACGTCTACCACAGGGAGCTTGAGGATACTATTTATCAGATTTGTGGATGTCGAGATGAGCAATGGGAGATGATCAGCACCAAGAAGGATGGATCAATTGTAGCTTTCATCCAGGAGCAAAATCAGCACATTCGTCGCCAGGAGAACCAGATGTGCTCAGACATGATAGATCTGAAGAAGGCATTGACCAAGATCAAGGAGTTGGAGGAAGAACTCAAGGCTACACGCGAGGATTATATGGAGGAAATCGTCGCACTAGTAGGGAAGAATGACGACCTGGAGAAGAAGATTGGAGTATTCGTGGGAAATCCAGCATCAAAAGGAGAAGATGATGAATGCGCTTGCCCGGATAACTACATCATCATCGACGATACCGACTCGGAACCAAGTGAAGATGACTTTGTTGATGAAGCTGGAGCAGATATCATGGAGTCTTCGACTGATCAAAATTTCTAGTAGACCACCATATCAGTAGTAGTATTTCCCCATGTATATACTATAGTCCGAGCACTTTTGTAACGCTAGTTAGATCGATTGTATGCCTTGTTTGATTTGATTGAGTGATATTGATTGTGTTTGTCTCATGAGCATATGGGTAGTGTTTTCTCTCTAGACTTCATTCTATTCTAAATTCTCATCTTTTCTAAACCTATCAGATGCCTCCGAGACGTGACACCGGATTTGTTTTCCCACCGGAGATCACTCAGTTGATTCAGCAGCAGAATGCCCTGATGCAAGTGTTAGTACAGAACCAAGGCAACAACAACAACAACAACCCACCACCACCACCTGTTGATCACTTAGCCCGTTTCTTGAGGCTAAATCCGCCGGTGTTTTCCAGCAGCACCTAGCCGATTGTTGCAGATGATTGGCTCCGCAAAGTTGGAAGGGAGTTGACCACTGCAGGATGCACAGATGCGGAGAGAGTGCATTTTGCCGCACATCAACTTGATGGACCCGCAGCATCATGGTGGGAGAATTACACAGCCACACACCCTATTGACACCGTCACATGGGACCAGTTTCAGCAAGCTTTCCGTACTGCCCATGTTTCAGCAGGAGCTATGGCTATGACGAAGCGTGAATTTCGCAACCTACGCCAAGGAGGACGTACCGTAGGCCAGTATGTGGAGGATTTCAGTAAGTTAGCACGTTATGCTCCAGATGACGTTGCTACAGATGCAGCCAAGCAGGAGAAGTTTCTGGAAGGACTGAATGATGAGCTGAGCATGCAGTTGATGGTAGCAACCTTCAACAACTACCAGGAGTTGGTAGATAGAGCTCTCATGATTGAAGGGAAGCAACAGCAGATTGAAAACCGTAAGAGGAAGTATGGACAAGGGAAGTATAATTCTGGAGCTCAGCAGAAGCCACGTTTTACCCCGAAATCAGGAGGACAGTTTCAGCATACACATGGAGGAGGTAGTTCGCACAACCATAATGGCTCCAAGAATGGTAATGGGAACGGAGGAAGTAACGGACAGAACCGTACCAACCCTTCAACCCCAGCTAAGAGAGACCTGAGCCAAGTCACTTGCTTTAAGTGCCAGAAGACTGGACATTATGCCAATGAATGTCCTGAAGCCCAGAATGGTAATGGAAATGGAAGCTCTGGGAAGAAGCCGAACCCTTTCAACAAAGGACATGTGAACCACGTTTACGTGGAGGAGGTTGAAGCACAGCCTGATGCAGTAATAGGTCAGTTTTTGGTTAAGTCATTTACTACACTCGTTCTTTTTGATACTGGTGCATCGCATTCATACATATCAAGGGGATTTGTGGATAAGTATAAACTGCCCACCAAGGTTCTTAAAACACCTATGTTACTAAGTTCACCAGGAGCAGAGTATATGGCAAGCCAAGGATGTTTTCAGATGCCATTGGCCATAGGTAGGCATGTTTTTCCCTCAGACTTGATAATCTTGGAGTCGCAAGGTTTGGATGTAATTTTGGGTATGGATTGGCTATCGATGTACGGAGGAAACATCGATTGCGCCAGTAAGACGATTTCGCTTACCACCTCAGAAGGAAAAAGGATTAAGTATGTATCCCGGCATATGCCGAAGAGGACTCAGGTGAATTCCTTATCAGGAGTTGTACAGGAGGAAGTACCAGTGGTGAAGGATTACCCGGATGTATTTCCAGAAGAGTTGCCAAGCATGCCACCGGATAGAGACATTGAGTTTCTGATTGAACTTCTGCCAGGCACAGGACCAATATCTAAGAGACCGTAGAGGATGCCCGCAAAAGATTTGGAGGAAATTAAGAAGCAGATTAAGGAGTTACTGGATAAAGGCTATATTCGCCCAAGTTCGTCACCTTGGGGATCACCAGTACTTCTAGTGGAGAAGAAAGATGGATCGTTGAGGATGGTTGTTGATTATCGAGGATTGAACGAAGTGACCATCAAGAACAGGTACCCACTGCCGATGATCAATGATTTGTTTGACCGCTTACAAGGAGCTAAGGTATTTTCCAAGATCGATCTACGATCAGGATACCATCAGTTGAAGATTCGAGAGCAGGATATACCTAACACGGCTTTTACCACCAGGTATGGGCTGTATGAGTATACCGTTATGTCATTTGGTCTGACTAACGCACCTGCCTATTTCATGAACCTAATGAACAAAGTGTTTATGGAGTTTTTGGGTAAGTTCGTCGTGGTGTTCATTGATGATATTTTGGTCTACTCAAAGAATGAAGAGGAGCATAAGGAGCATTTGCGTTTGGTACTTGAGAAACTCAGAGAACATCAGTTATACGCCAAATTCAGCAAGTGTGAGTTTTGGCTGAAGGAAGTTGGATTCCTCGGACATGTTATATCTGGAGAAGGAATAGTAGTAGACCCCGCCAAAGTTGACACAGTAACAAGTTGGGAATCACCCACGTCAGTTGGAGAGATCCAGAGTTTTCTTGGACTTGCAGGATACTACCGGAGGTTCATTGAGAATTTCTCAAAGATTGCAAAACCCATGACTGAGCTATTGAAGAAAGACACCAAATTCAATTGGACTGAGGAATGTGAAGCTAGTTTCCAAGAGTGGAAGAAACGTTTGGTTACATCACCAGTGTTGATTCTGCCAGACCAACGCAAGGATTATGAAGTTTATTGTGACGCTTCACGTCGAGGACTTGGAGCAGTGCTTATGCAGGAAGGAAGAGTTGTTTCATATGCTTCACGACAACTTAAACCCCATGAGAAGAATTATGCCACGCATGATTTGGAATTAGCAGCCGTAGTGCATGCGTTGAAGACATGGAGACATTTTCTCATCGGAAACCATTGTGAGGTGTACACGGATCACAAGAGTTTGAAGTACATTTTCACGCAGAAGGAGTTGAATCTCAGGCAGAGGAGATGGTTGGAGCTCATTAAGGATTATGATATGAGATTGCATTACCACCCAGGGAAGGCTAACGTAGTAGCAGATGCGTTGAGCCGCAAGAGCCATGTCAACACACTCATGACCGGAGAGTTACCGAAAGTATTAGCCGAGGATCTTCGTGAGCTATGTTTGGAGATAGTTCCAAGAGGCTATTTAGCAACATTGGAGATTCAGTCTGCTTTGATGGAAAAGATCAGAGAAGCTCAGAAGACAGACAAGGAAATTAACGATATAAAGGAAAGGATGAGCAAAGGAAAAGCCAAGGGATTTCGTGAGGATGAGCACGATACCTTATGGTTTGAGGACCGCGTTTATGTGCCCAATGATCCGGAGATCAGGAAGTTGATCTTGCAAGAGGCCCATGATTCACCGTATTCGATTCACCCAGGAAATACCAAGATGTATTTGGATTTGAAGGATACTTTCTGGTGGACCAGAATGAAGAAGGATATTGCGGAGTATGTAGCAGTTTGTGATGTATGTCAGAGAGTGAAGGCAGAACATCAGAAGCCAGCAGGATTGCTACAGCCATTGCCGATACCCGAATGGAAGTGGGATAAACTAGGCATGGATTTTATCACGGGATTGCCCAGGCCTCGTTCAGGCTATGACTCAATATGGGTTGTAGTCGATCGTTTGACAAAAGTAGCTCATTTCATTCCAGTGAAGACCACTTACACCAGTGCTATGTTGGCAAAGATATACATGACCAGAATCGTATGTTTGCATGGAGTTCCGAGGACCATTGTATCAGATAGAGGAACCTAGTTTACCTCGAAGTTTTGGAATCAGTTACATGAAACTTTGGGAACCAGGCTAGAATTCAGTATAGCCTTTCACCCACAGACAGATGGACAAACCGATAGTCAATCAGATTTTGGAAGACATGTTGAGAGCTTGTGCGCTAGATTATGGATCAAGTTGGGACGACAATTTGCCATATGCAGAGTTTTCTTACAACAACAGTTATCAAACCAGTTTGAAGATGGCCCCTTTCGAAGTGTTATACGGAAGGAGGTGTAGAACACCATTGTTATGGGACGAAGTTGGAGACCGTTAGTTGTTTGGACCAGATTTGATTAAAGAGTTTGAACAGAAAGTGAGGTTGATTCGCGATAGGCTCAAGGTAGCCCAGTCCAGGCAGAAGAGTTATGCGGATTCTAAACGTAAGGAGACAGTTCACGAAGTCGGAGACAGAGTTTATGTTCGAGTATCACCACTTCGAGGAGTGAAGCGCTTTGGAGTTAAGGGAAAGTTAGCGCCACGTTTTATCGGACCATACAGAGTTTTGGAGCGTATGGGAGAAGTTGCTTACAAGCTGGAATTGCCTGAAGGATTCTCAGGAGTTCATGATGTATTTCATGTTTCCCAGTTGAAGAAGTGCCACGCAGAGATGGCTGAGATACCACTGAGAGATACAGTGCCACTAGAAGCGATTCAGTTGGAAAGTGATTTGATCTATGAGGAGAAACCAGTTAAGATTCTTGAGTATGCCAGCCGAGTCACCCGCAGCAAGGTTATCAAGTTCTGCAAAATTCAGTGGAGTCACCACACTGAGGATGAAGCCACCTGGGAGCGAGAGGAAGATCTACGGAAGAATCACTCTCACCTATTTTCTAGCCAACCCGAATCTCAAGGGCGAGATACATCTTAAGGGGGTAGGTTTGTAACATCCAAAATTTTCAATTTGGAATGTTATACATTAGATCATCATTGCATAGCATATTTTATTGCATTTTGGCAAATCCTCGAAAAATCCTAAGCAAGTCAAGGACCCTCGGAGAGAGTTGGGGATTTTCTTGACTTTCCTATTTGATTTTTATCAAATAAGGAAACAAGGATTTTGGTTTAATTATTTTCTCTCCAAAAGATATTTCATATTAAAATAAATGAGAAGAGAAAATATGACTTCTCCAAAATAATTGAAATATTGGAGGAAAAATATTAAAATCAAATATTTGATTTTATTCGGATTTTATTTGCAATTTTGTTTGCATTAAAAAATTGCACGTTTTCAAAACTGCATTTTTTTTGGGCCAAGAAAAATGTTCATCTCGTTCTAATTATTTTAATTAGACGGGGAAAATTTGTTTTAGCATTTTTGGATTTTTATTTATTTTTCTGCGATTTTTTTAGATTCGGTGAATGATTTATAAAAAAAAACGCCGAGCGCCGACTGGGCCGAAGCCCAGCCGCGCGGCCCAGCCAGCCCGCGCTCGTCTCCCTCCTGGAGACCGAGACGGAGACGCCGCCGCCGCCCGTGTCCCTCCCGGACTCGTCGCCGCCGCCGCCTTGCCCCTGCTCCACGGTACCCCCCTCCTTTTATACCCCGAGCCCTCCCGTCCTTCTCCTCACCCCGCCGCCCCGACTCGCACCTATCCCCGCCGCCAGGCGTCGCCCGCCCCGCCGCCCGAAGGAGGAGCCGCCGGAGCCGCCGTA
>NC_057799.1:636800769-636819719 GCF_018294505.1 Triticum aestivum | reverse complement strand
CGGAGCTGCCGACGAGGTAGCCGAGCCGCCGCCGCCGCCGTGCCGGTTTTCTTTAAAAAAAACCGTTCGTTTTTTCTTTCTAAACCCTAGTTCGGTTTATTTTTTCGGTTTAATGATCTAGTGAACGTTCACCGACCCGTTCGTTTTAACGAACGTGTTCGTCGGATTGACGCTGTTAATGAACGTCCGTTCGTTTAACTGTTCGTCAGTTTTCTTTTTCGACGAATTTTCCGCGATTATTCCAGATCGCTATTTTGATCAGAGTTTCGTTTTAGTTTAACTTTTCGCTCGTTTATCGGAATCAGGCGATTCAAGCACCTAGAGTTTCGTCTCGAAATTCTCTTTCCGTTTAACCTACTCAAACAAGTTTTTGCTACTGTAAAATTTGATTTAGATCCAAATTAGTAAACGAAGCTTGTTTCTTTCGCCGTTTGATTTTCGTTGCTTCGTTTGATTGATTCTTTTTCCAAACCGGAGTTCTTAAGTTAAATTTTCTGGTTAGTTCTCTTATTTGAGTTTTACCTGTGCATTAGATGAGTACTTATTGTTTGCTTGTTTGTTTACGATAGAGTACCCGAATTGCGCCGGTTGCTACTTCGAATCGCTAGGTTTCGCGGATCATCAGCAAGGCAAGTAACACTTTGATCATACCCCTTTACTACCTAGTTTTGTTGCATTAGATCAACCCTCAACCATTGCATGGTTAGGATCTAATTAAATTGTGGGTATTGGGATGTAGTTGAGGTAGTACCTATCACCTGTTTTATTATCAAATCCTTGGGAGTTACTTCTACGTTGCTTATATTGCTATGCTATGCTTGTAGACGTGGATTGGGTTTGAGAGATATCCATGACAGATGTGAGATTGTTAATATATGGTTAAACTTAAGGTGACAACTAAAACTCACATCTGGGTGGATTGAGGTACCTGGGTATTCCAGGATTGCCTGTTTTCTTTTGGACCGCCACCCAGGTTCAAAGGGATCATGAGATTATTCATGCTAGAAACTTCCGTGTGCAGCCACAAGCTATTATGGGCTCTAGCATAGTTGATTAAGTTGTGTGAACTCTTACAGTGGTAGACTAGCAGATGTACGGGATGTAGGTGTATCGGTCTACCCATCGTAAGGTGCTAACGCTTCTGAAAGACTGTGTCTCGGTCATCCGTTTCTCAAACATCATGTAGTGCGAGAATCAAGCGGAGGCGATCGAGTCTTGTGGGGAAAAGTGCGCGAACCTCTGCAGAGTGTACAATCTAATCATGGTTAGCCGTGTCCCCGGTTATGGACATCTTGAGTATCTAGTACCTGGATTATCATGTGAATCTCATCTTGTTACTTTAATTAATTTTGTTGGGTTAATGATGATACTTAATTGGGATTGAGATGCTGTCAACCATCTCAATGTTTAACAACCACCATGATAGTTAAATAAAATTTATTCCTTTGCAGTAGGGAAAAACTGGCTTTTCGTAAAACTGTAACCATAGAGCTTTCTACCAGCCATATATGCATTTAGTATAACATTATTATGTTCATTACTCTCTATGTGTTACATTGCCAGCATATTCCATGTGCTGACCCGTTTCCGGGCTGCAACGTTTCATGTTGCAGACTTTTGAGACGACGAGTAAGGTGCCTTAGGTCGTAGTCTTATACTCAGTGATACCGTTGGAGTTGATGGACTCACTATTCTTCTAAGTCTTCCGCTGTTATCGTATTAGATGGCCTTAAGCCATATTTATCATACTTATTCTCTTTTGAGATATTCGTTGTAATAAATGTGTGATTGCTACTCTGTTATAAATCCTCCATTTGTACTGTGCGTGTCAGCATTACTGATCCAGGGATGACACTGGTGCACAGCAGCACAGATTGTTTGAGGTCTGGTCGCTACACTACCTCATATAATTTTAGCAAAATGGAACATATGTATACCAACTCCCATGCATCGGCAGCCCCACAAATCCATATGCCGATGAACAACATGATGAGTTCCGTTAATCAAGTTGAAACATCTCACATAGGAACTTCTGATAGTAAGCAACAAAGTGTTTCACCTTTTTATTCATCGGCAACTAGCTTGCAATATGTTAATCAAAACATGCCGGTGGATACGAGAATTGGCCATGCTACTGCTAGTTATCCGGCCAATTACCCTCCATCATCATATGCTACACCTCATGCTACTATTTTTTGGCACCATATGCAACTATATGTATTTATAATTCAGCTTCGCACCTTCACGCTAATAGTCGAATAAGTGAAAATGCTATAGGATCACATGTGTCTTCACCTAGTATCGTAGCATACAATGTTTTCCCTGCACAATTACAGAATTTCGGTGACATCTCGTTACCGAAAGTCTAAAAGTGTCGGGGGGGCAATTTTATCCAGATTGGGTCATTAAGAAAAATCTTACGTCTTTTTGGGACGAATGCAATGTTGGTCTACATGAATTAATAAAAGAGGGAAAGCCTATTAATTCTGCTGCAATCCAAGCTAGATTATGTCAAAAGAAGATAGCACTGGGTGTGGATAGAATTATCAAAAAATGTGGTGATTCGGATAACAAAGTTAATTCGGCTATTGAAAAGACCGAATCAAATATTACGTATGCCGAATCTGTTCTAGAAAAACAGGACGACGAGGTGTTGGGGAGCTATTTGAAAGAGGAACAACATATTGTTCAAGTAACACAACCATCATGCTCTCCCAACGTGTTTGAAAAGGTATGTCTAGCAAGTGCTTTACCGATCTTCCGATTTGGTCGCAACTTTATTGTTGATGCTTCTATAAGAAAATTTCTCATAAGTAATTTTGAAAGACCAATGAAGAAGGGGAATTTACTTGTTACCAATAAAACTGTTATAGAACATATCGGTCAACCTATTGTGCCATTCAAAGAGACCGATAGTGACTTATTATTGCAGCCAAAACTTGTCCCATTGCTTTATTTAAAGTTCATATCTAATTGGGCAGCTTTGCTTGCTTCGTACTTGGCTTACGCATGGTCTCAATGGAGACATGTGTGTTCTAACTATTTTTGTCTAAGAAATATAAAGCCAAGGTTAAATAATTTTGAGAAATCCGATGCTCAGATTATATCTTATCCAAATACATCAGAGATAGAGTGCAAAATACAATGCATAGCCGAATGGGGAGATTCTAATTCTGAACCATTAGTTTGCTGACCTCCAAAGCCGTTCGCACACCAAGATCGGCTAGAAAACAAAACGTATACCTTCGATTCAAACATGTGTGATCAAATCTTTGATTTGTTGTTGAAAAATAATTACATTAGAATTCTTGATCACCATGTCAACCATCTATCCGAGGACGAATGTATTGTAAGTTGCATGACTCGTTCAAGCATAGTATTGAGGATTGCAACATGTTTTGTAAAATAGTTAAATCGGCCATTGATAAAGGACGATTGAAATTTGTTGAGACACCAAGAGATAACGAGTCTATTCCAATTGGTCCCGATGGTAAAAGGTTTTTGCATCAGCTGATTCAAGGTGATCCATTTAAAGAGAAGGTAAAAACTGCAGGTGATGGGATCAAGCTTTCAATTAAAGAAGTTGTTAAAGAGCATAATGAACATAATCTTGAGGGCGAGAATTCCATCGAAGCTACAATGGAGACGCCAAGGACTTGGGGGCAACAAGAAAATCCAAAGACCGGTGCAAGCTCAACCAAAGAAAGCAAAGGCCGACGTAAGCACAAAGGTAAGAAGCCGAAAGTCACTTTCGCGCAACTATTGGAAAAATATCAGAAGATAAGTGAGGAGAACTGTGCTTATCGACCAACTAATGCAAAAGCATCAAGATCACCCCCTAGGCTCAAATCCAAAGATCGATATTGGCAAGAAGAGAATTTGAATAAACTTGTTCATATCCTTATTTTGGGCCGCCAATGCCAATGTCGTGGATATCTCCCTATGCTCATGTAGATCCATATCCATCATGGGACAGGTATGATACAAGGGCACATTCTCCATCTTATTTTAGACCATCTCACCAATATAATGCAGCTCCGAGAAGATCAATATTTGAACAATCACATGTTGAAGACCGTTTCAATCATAAGGAATCGGTTCAGAACTCAAGGAAGAAGAAAGAGGTGGTCAAGCAAGTCTACCGTGTTAAAAAAGATGGACGTAAGAGTGCAACTTCAGATTTGATCTCAAATGAAAAGGAGCCAATTAAAGTATTGACATTGGCTACTAAAGGCAGCGAGGCAAGTCAATCAAATGCCAAATCTAAAGAGAAGAAGTTGAGAGTGCACAAGGTAAAACAAGAATTGCCATTGCTTCAAAAAAAATCGCAACCGGGGTGCCCACTCGGCTTATCTGATTGGCAAAAGAAGAAATTACAAAAACTTAGTGCACAAGAACTTAAACAAAGGAACATGGCATGGGTTCCCAAAGTAAGTACTCAAAAGAAGAATTATGTGCAAGCTTCCATTACAAGAAGTGCGGCAAAGGTGAAGAAGGAGAAGAGTGAAAACTATGAAGGACCAAGCCGAAGGATTCAGCATCTTCGGTTTACACATTATCCATATTCTTCAACTATGCCATTAAGGCCTATGCCATGGAATTCGTCATCAGGTATGATTGGTAACCCTCAATGGGCTTATTTTAATCCATGGATGCAATATAATTTCTTACATCATGAAAGGGTATTACCAAATAACTATACGTTTGATTAGCTACAAGTTTGTTGCTGATCCAAAGGGCCGAAATACTTGATTTGTCATTTCATTTGTTTGTTTCGGCCATATGTGCTTTGAACGAAGTTTACATGGTAATGGCCGATATTTATCTACCGTCCTAAGAGTATGTCAATGCATGGCCGGTGTAGTATTCTAACATCGTCCTTAGTTCGATTGGAGAGCGAGACAAGGTACGTGCTCATGGAAATTTATACGTATGCCTATATTATGATTGAATGGAGTTGAGACATCATGACCAATGTCATTGAATATATGCCGCATAGACCAATTCATAGTTGTAGAATTGGCTAGTGGGCCTATACTTGGTTTCGATATGATTTGGCTTATGCATCTTTGAGATCTGTAAGAGGCGAAATCATAGCTGATTTTATTACTAAACATCGGATTAATGACATGCATAATATTGATATTATCCTTGTCTCTCTAGCAGTATGGAGATTATGTTTTGATGGTTCAATTAATAGCAATGGCCAGTGTTGGTGTTGTTTATATATCTCTTTATGGTACTATTTTTTAAGCCTCATGCGGATTAGAATATTTTTATGCATGATTAATCAAAGCCGAATATGCATTGTTATTCGGATTGAATCTTTTACTTGCTATAGGTGCTATACATATTGAGGCTTCCGGTGATTCGTTATTAGTAGTGCAACAAATATCCAAGGGTTATCAACGTTTTGACGAATCACTTATAGTATATCTTTTGGTACGTCTAGAGGCAAGATTTACCTTGGGTTGCTTTAAAATTGTTCATATATCTAGACATGACAATCGAAAGACTTGACATAGCAAGCATCCGGCTACTATGTTAACCATGGTGTATTGCATTTCTATCAATAGCCGATGCTAGGTCTTGTCAACGTAGGTAAGACCGAACCGAAGCCCACCGCTTCGGCCACTAATGAAACTTTTATGCAGGCGAAGTAAGGATTGGAGGAAGTTCATTTTTGATTATCTGTAAAATCCTAGCGAAAGCGTGAAATATGTTTCGGAGGATGGTTTTGATCTATGAAACCTTATCACCGGATTGTTATAGAAGCTGAGAAGTTTTTACCCAAGTTTGCACCAAGAGGTTGAAACAAGCAATGGCCGATATATACTTATCGTCCTAAGAACATGCAAAATGTCCGATGGAGTGTTGACATCGTCCTTAGAACAAGCTATGCAGAAGTTATTTTTCGGCACACAAGCTTTGCCAAAAAACAGGGGGGGCATGTGTTGACGCTCAAAAGTGGCATGATTATAAAGAGTAGCTTGAAGCTATGTCAAGATTAATTCAAACTTATTATTGAAAGTCACCATGAGATGGCTCTCTTCGAGAAGATCAAGATGGATATGAAGATGGTCTAAAACGGAGCTCGGATGCAAAAGTTATGACAAGTTCAGAGATGCTCATATTGACACCAGATTAAAGAATGGCTTTAAACCCAATCAAAATGACTTCAAATGGAAAACGTTTCAACATGAAAGTTGTGCGTCTCGTCGAAACGGTTGATTTTGATATAAAATTCGTCTTAATTCCAGGTCGTATGCAAAAGTTACAGCCAGTACAAGACGCTGCTATACTGGATGGCCGAACACTCCGGGGAAAACCATCCGGGTTTTGATTTTCTCGGTGGATGGCTGGACACTCCGGGTATGTTCATCTGGGTTTTGAATTTCGCTGCTGCAGACTTCGGAAAACAGCCGAAACACCCCTCAAGATGGCCTCAGATCAAAAAACGTTCAACATGGAAGTTGTTCGTCTCGTCGAAACGGTTAAGATTGCTTTTGGGCTCGTTTCCATCCAAGATCGTTTACTCCCCCCCAAACATGGCCCGCAAGGTGCAGCCAGATTTTACCGAACAATTTTGGAAAGTTTGGACCAAACAAATCCGAATTGGACTAGGGTTTTGGACGTGAATTGAAGCCTTTTCCTTGCACGGGAAGTCCAGCCGCCTCTTATATACTTAAGGGGTGACGGCCGATTGAACAACACACAATCGAACAACACATCTACCACTTTTTACCCTTTACCTTTATCTCTCTCCCTTGTTCTTCTTCTTTCTCGTTCTTCGCTTGTTCTTCTTCATTGTAGGGCGGCGAACCTCGAGGCCCTAGGGGCGGTCAGGCCGACCTAGGGCAGCCCATAGCCGCCGCGCGCCCTAACAGGGTCCCTCCCGGGCGTGTGGGGTTTCGGGTCCTGAAAAGCACCCGCCGGATTGTCCTGCGTACTGCGCTTTCGGCGGGTCTCCTTCGACGTGAGCTGCGGTGCATCATCCTCGGCATCGCGGGTACACGGTGACGTGTTCGTGTGCGAACAGGTGGTGAGAGGCGATAGGCGGAGACCGCGCTCATGCAGCAACTCTAGCTCACCGGGATGGAAGAAACCGGCGGGCGGGGTCAGCGGAGGAAGTGGGCGCGGGCGCTGGGGTTGTGGGTGCCGAGCTGCGTGGGATTCGGGCTGGTTGATGGCAGGATCTGGAGGAAGAAGAAACCGAGTCGCGTGGCCACGAGCGAGCGCGGGCACGAGGCGACCGGCCAACCGATTTAAATCGTTAGACTTTATTTTCTTTTTTTCACGCATCAACGAACCAGAGTCCGGTGGTTTAAAGTTTTTAAAATTCTTTTTGGAAAAAGCACGTCAACAAATCTAATATTGCATAAAAGAAAAAAAATTGTTGTATGCGAAAATTTGGCTAAAGAGTATTTTGAATTTCTTCTAATGTAGAAGCCATATATAGCCGCCAAAAAACTTGTTCATTGCAATTACAAAGTTGCCATCATTGCTGCCTTTCCCAACCAACTGTTTTTTTATTAGTATGTTGTGTGCCTATGAGCGGGATGATTTGGAAAGCTGAGTTTTCTTTTTATTGGTCACTTTGTAGACTGTGGAGAGGGACCATTCATCTGATCATGCAATAACAAACGTCATTGTCCAAACCATGATAAGTGTGTGTCGATCAAACAAAGATTGTACTACGGCCAGATATGTTTTTTTGTCAGACCAGAGACTTTTTCTTTGTCATACCACTGATAGGCAGGTTGAATACACCTGCCGACGGGTACACCAACGTGGCGGCTATTCTTCATCCAACACTGGTTGTGCCGCAGCTCGGTCAGGAGACACGTCAGCTCTAAAGGCCCACTTGAAAGCCATCTGCGTGTTGTCTACCTTGACGACATGAACTATGATGACATATGGATACAGATGCCTCATAAAAAAAATAGTTTAAGGTATCTACATTGATTTTTTCTCTCCTCAACATAGGGTATCATTAGTGGGCCTCCTCAAGTAATACACATACAAGTCTTGCATTTCTACTCTTCACTTCAACTTTTTCAGCTTTTTACACCGGATCATATTTTTTCTTTCCAAGCATCCGCCTCCTACAGAGGATCCTGCTTCCTCATTTGAACCTATTTTTTCTGACATCTAATCCTGTCTGGCATGTGAGGCATCACCGTAAGGCTATGAATTTGTCATGCCCTCACGTGGTCCGGACTCCGGAACATCCCCATTATCCATATCATCCGGTGTTCTATATGAATTCGTCAATTTTTCTTATATTAGCTTCAACACAATCAATATTTCTTGACTTCAGAAACATGCACAGATTAAAATTTAATCTGAAAACACATGAAGAAGGATTAGCTCATCTGGTACATTGAAGGAAATGTCTCGTAAGGCATTAAGAGACCATCTTTCGACAAAGAGAAATATATATCTCTAACTTCATTAAAATTCTTACTGAACAAGCAATGCGCCAACTATTCGCGACCTTTCAAAGTAAATATTATTGCGAAACCTAAGATAATTGAAGACAGGGCATTCATGAACAAACTTGTCGTGGACGAGCTCAACATGGTGGTGTTGGGGATATATTTCTTGGAATTGCACTTTGCATCCAATGCTTGCCTCCTCTTTTCCATTTCTTGTCGCTGTTTCTTTAGCGCTTCCCGGAGAGGCATGTGGTACAAGTTCGACCGAATTTTCAACCCATCACCATCCGCGGATGGTACCAAGTAAAATAGCCCTGCCTGCAAGCGACGCTCTTTGTATTGTCCGAGGGCGTCTCTTATAATCTGTAATGAGTTGTCAATGCAGACACGATGCTTGTCGTAAGCTTCCCATGTTAGCATACCTCTTTCCACTAGTTCATTGTACTCGCGTAGTGCCACTCTAAAAAGTACACGCAAGGATACTTCACGGTACAGTTGTGTGGGCTTGAGCACAAGATGACGGTCAACAAATGAGAAAGTACCATGCAGATCACGTCGGCAAAGTCTAAAACTTTTTCTTCGGATCTTGATTATTTTGCTCCCTTGGGTTTTGCTGCACAGAAATCAATATATGATAAGAAGGGTTAGAGCAATGGAAAACAATCATCTGAGGAAGACAAGATTTTACATAATATACGTTTTTCAAGTTCTTTCCCAATTTAATCTATTATTCGCTTCACGAAAAAATAACCAAACATACTACAGAGCTAAAATAAGAGCCAAACATTCTACGCGTTACACATCTAATGAACCAAACATATACAAACATGCATCGTGACTCTTGCAGCGTGCATACGAATTTTCTGTGCTGTGTTGAAATTTAATTTATTATTCAGTTGGAAGAAAAAAAGAATCAATAGACAATCTAAAAACTTGTTTCATGACTATTGCATCGTTACATACGGTTTTTCCATGTTCGTATCCAATTTGACTTATTACTTAGTTACATTACAAGACAAAATCATCAAAGTACAATCTAAAAACATGCAACCTGACTCTTGCTGGCTTGCAGCATACATGCATTATGACGTCTCTCAAATATCACTAGTGCTGCTGATTCTACTGCCCACGGAGCCAAACATGCAAAATGGTACAACTCCCACGCACTTGAATACTACGGTTTCATTTATCAGTAAAAGCTTAATATTTAAGTTAGGCTAATCTCCAGTCTTTAATTATAATGTAAAGACTAATTTAGAGCATGCATGGTCTATATGCAAAAATCAAACAGAGTTTTTACCTGAAAAAATAGAAGAGTTTTCTGTTGCAAATATATTTGAAAATATATTAAATCAAATTAGTTTTGCTTAGACACATCCCGTCTAGTGAAGTTGTAATGGGTAAATTAGCCAGTCAATTTCAATCGACGAGAGATAGGCCTTCTCTAGAAATGATGTTGAGTGGAGATTTGTTTTCCAAACAACAAGCCCTCCCAGTCGATTTGCATTAAAGGAGCCGCCAATCTTACATAGTACAACACCAATGTGCATGCGCGCGCGCACACACAAAACACTTCGGCAAATACCAAATCTATGTCTAAGCATGAAAAAGAAAAAGAAAAACGAAAATGATCAAATCCATGATTGACAAACTATTACAATGACCTTATACGCCCCAACTATCTCATGACATCACAAGGACGACGAGGTTCTTCAACAACAACGCCTTCAGAAAGGGAGCGATGCTGAAATACCGCCGTCACCGAATCCAACCATGAAAGGTCAGATTCTTGGTTTTCACCCTAAAGAACTAGTCTGAGCATATCTGAGAATGCCTTTATCAAGGTGACGATCCAAAAACACCACCATTGCCAGTATAACCAACTCGTACTAGAACTAGACTTTCATACCGGAGCTCGAGACCGGGTGCTCAAGTAGCATCATCATCGACGTCACTCATACATTGTCTTCACCATTTTTCCTCGATTTCAGCAGCTACATGCGACGTGCGTCCACCGCAGCTACACAACCATACCTCTGCGTCAAATCGTTCTTCATAGATTTCATCTCACTGTCGGCAACCACCGGATCTGGGACCTTTCAGTAGCCACCGCAATCCGCAACGAAGCCGTCACCAGAGGCCGGAGTGGTCACCACACAAACCAACACCTATGGCAGAACCTCGCTGGAGAGAGCCTTCCCGAGTCCCTTCAGCCAATGAAACCATAGCTGAAGAACTGCAGCGTCCCACCGGATCCATGTCGGGCACCAGATCTGGGTAGACCACATCTACCAGCAAGGACATGGCGATGAACCAGGGTCGAAGTCGGGACACCGCAACGCCGCCGGCAACAACAGCCGAGGACCGAAGTCGAGGAGCCCATTGGCCCATGGTGAGGAGCCCCGTGGCTGGGAAGGCAGGATGAGGCGGCGGCAGCACACACGGAGGCGAGATCCACGCCGGGTTGATCGGGATGGTAGGGCGCGCAGAAGTGCAGAAGGACCTGCAGCCGCCAACCACCGACCGGGGCTTTGCCGGGTCGGCGCCAGCGGCGAGGGAGAGGAGGCGAGGTTCCAGAGCAGTGGCGCCAGCGGAGCCACCCGAGTCGCCCCGAGGAAACGACGCAGACGACATGTAGTTTCTAATATGGAAAGAACGGAAAAATACAAGTATAGATCCATGAATACATATGCAAGCCCGTGCACCGGCATCTCTACATCGACTGGTCCGTCTGCATAGTCACGTCCTAAGACTACGTCTGGAACATGCGTTAACTAGATTTCCCGTCTAAAACTCGTCTAGAACAAGGCTATATTCAAAACAGCAAACACCCATGTAAAAAGCAAGTTCATGGCATGCATGCAACTAACGGATGGATCATACTCATACGTACCTGGCGCCTCGGCAATTCGTGTCCCTTGTTAGGCCATTGATAATCTGGTTAGGCATGTTACGTGCGGCCACGATAAACTCTGGGTCCTTGTTGAGAGTTTTATCATATATCATAGGGGTAACAGATAGAAGCACGGCTGATTATAGGTGTCCAATACGAACTCACGCGCCCAAAATTAATTATCTACCATAAAACGAACGGCAGTAGTACGCAGTCGTACAACAGAATGCGAAACTAGATGGAGCCTCTCCAGCTAGTTCACGACATGTACGTATGATCGTCTCCCTCTTTCCCTTTTTTTATTAACAAAGACTCTCCTTGTCACGGTATATATATATACAGGTACGATCGATGTACAAACAGCCTTTCCTACCCTTGGCATCGCGGCAGTCGGCACCGCGCATGATCAAGAAATTCGACCTAGATTGCTAAGATGGACGCCGTTGCCGCTGCATCACCCAACATTTACTTGAAAGACCTCGCGAGCTTCGGGCGCTCGCTCCTCGATCGCGGCATGGTTCTCCCGGAGGACGTCGACGGCGAGGTGGGCAACATCTCTGTTCCCGTCGACACGTTCGACATCCTCCTCATCGACGACACTGTCGTGCATAAGAAGGCCAGCGACATCAGAAGGGTGGTCGACAGGAGCCATCTGCACCCCGGCCAGGTGGTCGCATCAGCGTCTGACATCTCCGGCCAGCTCGGTGTCGTCACGGGGGTCAACACCCTGCTGGACCTGGCCAAGCTCGACAAGCACGGCGTGGCGACACATCTCATCAAGGGCGTGTCGCCATCTAGCCTGCGCCGCGTCAGGGGCTTCAACCTTGGCGATTTCGTCGTGTCCGGGCCATGGCTCGGCCGGGTCATCGAGGTGTCCGTCGACGTCGACGTGCTGTTCGATGACGGGGCGGTCTGCAGGTTCACCAATGCAGATTACAAGAAGCTACTAAGAATCAGCGAGATCCCCACCGCGTATCGTCCGCAGATGAACACTATCTTCCACCCGGGGCAGTGCGTCACAGGGCTAGACCCTTGTTCCCTCTTCAAGGAGGCACGCTGGCTTAACGGCCGCTGGAATCGTAACCGGGTGGACGGCACTGTCATGAAGGTAAAGACGTCTGGCGTCCTCGTCTACTGGATTGCGTCGATGCATCATGGCACAGACAAGGGGCTGGTCGAGGCATATGCTCCTGCAGCCTACCAGAACGCAGACCATCTTACTTTCTTCTGCGTCGCGTCCGATTGCAGCTGGGGTGTGGCCGACCGCTGCTTTTTTCGCGAATCGAGTTCCACCAAAACCGATGATGCCAACGGGGATGCAGCTTGTGCTCATGATCAACATGAGGAGGAGGAGGAGGAGGAGGATGTGATTGATGATGACCGTGAAGCAGCAACTGATCCTGTGGTACCCCGTGAAGCAGAATGATGTGAGGTTTTATCAGAAATAACCGAGGAAGGTCTTCGAGGGGCATAGACGGGCACGACGCCCAAAACTCAGGAGGCATGTGGAGGTGGAGTTCCCCATGGTCGTCGCCACCTGAAGAAGAACAGGTTGCTGCCAGCAGGGTATATATCGGTCCTTCTAACATGGAAATAGTTGCAGGCCAAGCTGTCCCCCTTTGCCACTAAGAATTGAATCTTATCCACTTTAACAACAATGGGGACATACTTTGGGTCAATTTCATAGATTAAGATCGCGGGAGAAACGATTTCGCGGCGGCCTCTACCAGCAGCTATTGCGGCCGCCATAGCGGGCAATCGCGGCAAATAGTGGAAATTTTTTTGATGGGAGAGATGATTTTGAAGGGTTTTGCTGATTTTTTAGCTATTTAGAGGATATGTAGAGGATTTCGCGGCAGCAGCCATAGCTTAGCGGCGAGGCTCCCGGGCAGCTATAGCGCAGCTATCGCGGCTATTTCGCGGGCTATTTTAATCTATGGTCAATTTACAATACACATGTTCTATACTGAATTTAGACCTCCTACAATTTATACTGAATTATTATTTTAATAGTTTCTGATAGAGTGCTTTGGATCGTGTCGGTTAGATCATTCTGGTGAACCTACCTTCTTCTTGTCCAGATGAGCTCGATCCAGCGCCGACTATGGTGAAGAAGGGGCCGGTGATGGCAGAGAGATGGCGGCGGCGGTGTGCTTCCCGTGAGCACCGCGCTAACCCTAGATCGGTAGGGATTGTAGATGGGGATTGTGGCAACGATTAACCTCGTAACTCGTGCCCCGGCCCCCACCTCTGTTTATATAGCGTGGGTCACAGGGGCCCACCAACCATGGTTTGGTTGGGCGCCCCCGATCAGGGCGCGAGTCAGGGGCCCATTTGACCCGTTGGGTTCGAACGGGAGAGAGATCAACGTAACATTCTCCCCCTTGATCTCAACTTTACTTTTAACTTTATACTTTCTAGTTTATTTGTTTCATCACATATTGGTACATAGAGCATGTTTCATCGTCACAGCTCAATTGCCGATAGAATCATACAGCTACAACATACGTTATGTTCAAAAACAAATTCTGTTCCTTTTGGGCCTATCCAGGACTCATAAGGCTTTCCCTTAAACCCATGCCGGCTAAATGTTCCTTGAACACATTGGGTGGTAAGCCTTTCGTTAGCGGATCCGCAAGCATATCTTTTGTCCTTATATGCTCGAGACTTATAGTTTGATCCTGGATTTTATCTTTCACAACATAATACCTTATCTCTATTGTTTTGGCAGCATTACTCGACTTGTTGTTGTGAGCGTAAAATACCGCGGGCTGGTTGTCATAGAACATCTTTAGTGGTTTGTGAATACAATCTACCACTTTCAAGTCGGGTACAAACTTTTTTAGCCATATCGCCTGCCCCGTGGCTTCGAAGCATGCTATGAATTCTGCATACATCGTGGATGATGCAACTATCGACTGTTTGGAGCTTTTCCACGAAATAGGTCCCCTAGCGAGGGTGAATACGTATCCTGACGTGGATTTTCTATCATCTCTGTCCCCCGCAAAATCTGGGTCTGAATACCCTTTTATCTCTAGGGAATCTCTTCTTCTGTATATTAGCATGTAGTCCTTCGTGCCTTGCGCATAACGCAATGCTTTCTTTACCATCTTCCAGTGCTCTATGCCTGGATTATCTTGATATCTACCGAGTACCCCGGTGATAAAGGCTAAGTCAGGGGGAGTGCACACTTGTGCATACTGTAAGCTTCCAACTGCCGAAGCATATGGTACTCCTTTCATTTGATCGATCTCGTACTGGTTCTTGGGACATTGGAATTTCCCAAAACTATCGCCCTTAACTATAGGAGTAGGTGTGGCTTTACTCGCATGCATATTATACTTTTAAGAACCTTTTATAAATATGCTTTCTGTGATAGTCCTAAGACTCCATTGTTCCTATCTCAGTGAATTTATATGCCCAAAACATATGATGCTTCATCAAGATCTGTTATGTCAAAATTTGAGGATAAGAACTTCTTTGTTTCTTGTAGTAGACTAACATCACTGCTAGCAAGCAGGATATCATCCACATACAAGATCATCAAAATATATTTCCCATTTTTAAACTTTGCATAAATGCAGTTATCCTCAATATTTTCTTTAAATCCAAAACTTTTAATCGTTTGATTAAACTTTAGATACCACTGTCTAGAGGCTTGCTTTAATCCATAAATGGATTTCTTCAGGCGGCATCCCATATTTTCCTTGCCTTCCATGATAAAACCTTTGGGTTGTTTCATGTAGACATTTTCTTTTAAATCCCCGTTGAGAAATGCTGTCTTTACATCCATTTGATGTAACTCTAAATCAAATTGAGCAACTAATGACATTATGATTCTGAAGGAATCCTTACATGAGACTGGAGAAAATGTCTCATTGTAATCTATCCATTCTCTTTGTGTAAATCATTTTGCCACGAGTCGTGCTTTATACTTTTCTACATTCCCTTTAGAGTCATACTTTATTTTGTAGACCCATTTGCAGCATATTGTTTTGGCTCCTTTAGGAATTTCCTCTAAGTCCCAAACATCTTTGGAACTCATCGATTTCATCTCGTCTTCCATTGCCTTCATCCACATCGATGAATGAGGGCTTCTCATGGCTTCTTCATATGAGTGGGATCTTTTTCCATATGAACCATTTCTGTGTTATAAACTTTAAAGTCAGTAGAAATAGCTGACTTTCGTGGTCTTGTAGACCTTCTAAGGGCCTCAGTTTCTGGCACATTCTGTGCCTCAACTTCTGGCACTTCTTCTAAAATTTGCTGTTGCACCTCCCTTTCATGCTCAACAACGGGTTCAGTCGGCTCCTGACGGACAGGTTCCGGGTCTACTCCCATAGTTGTCATGGGTGGAGTTGCAACTGGTAGTGAGAAAAATGGCTCCTGAATCATCGGATTAGGTGCATGCACCCTCTTCTCCTCAAGATCAATTTTCCGAGCAACCAAGCTCCCCCTCATCATTTCGTCCTCTAAGAAGACTGCATGTCTCGTTTCTACAAACTTTGTATATCTGTCTGGGCAGTAGAAACGAAAACCCTTTGATCTGTCTGGATAGCCAATGAAGTGGCAACTCACTGTTTTGGGATCTAACTTTGCAATGTTTGGATTAAACATTTTGGCCTCCGTAGGGCACCCCCACACCCTGAAGTGTTGTAGGGAGGGCACCCTTCCTGTCCATAGCTCATACGGTGTTTTGGGCACCGACTTGCTTGGTACTCTGTTGAGAATGTGAATGGCGGTTTTAAGTGCCTCCATCCATAATCCCAGTGGCAAGTTGGAATAACTCATCATGCTACGCACCTTATCCATAAGTGTACGATTGCGCCTTTCAGCTACTCCATTTTGCTGAGGCTCGCCCGACATTGAATACTGGGCTACTATGCCAGTCTCCTGCAAGAACTTTGCAAAAGGTCCAGGGACTTGGCCATATGGAGTGTGCCGACCGTAGTACTCTCCCCCAAGGTCGGACCTTACTATCTTTATTCTTTTATCATGCTGATTTTCAACTTCAGCTTTGAATATTTTAAATTTATCCAACGCTTCAGATCTTTCTTTGATTGGATAAATATATCCATAGCGAGAGTAGTCATCTGTGAATGTTATGAACGAGTCATATCCATCCACACTTTTCACCGGAAATGGTCCACAAATATCAGTGTGAATGATTTCTAGTATGCCTGTGCTATGGATTGCACCTTTTTTGATTTGTTTTACGTACTTTCCTTTAATGCAATCTATGCATTGTTCTAAGTTTGAGAATTCTAACGGAGGAAGAATTTCACTTTTGACTAATCTCTCTATTCTCCCCTTCGAAATATGGCCCAAGCGATAGTACCATAATTTCGATGAGTCGAATGTTCTCTTTTCTTTTGTTCTTTATTCGATGCGGAAACATGTTCTTTCACATTGCAAACGGAATAAACTTTTTCACGAAGTGATAACAAATAAAGCTCATCATGTAGTAAAGCATCACCCACATAAGCATTATTCAACCATATGGCACACTTGCCATGTCCAAAATAACATTCATAATTATCTTTGTCCAAGCAAGAAACACTAATTAAGTTTCTATTACATGACAGAACATATAAAACGTCTCTAAGTAGAAGATTGAATCTGTCAGCTAACTCCAAGGAGATGTCGCCGACAGCTTCAACCTCCGCTTGAATTCCATTTGCTACTTCAATTCCTCTTTCTCTTCTTAGCATAGTCCGGGTCGAATGGAATCCCTGTAAAGAATTCGCAACATGAACAGTTGCTCCTGAGTCAATTCACCAAGTGGATTTCGAAAACTGTGTGTACAAGGATTCATTTACTAAGAAAACAATGTAGTTACCTTGCTTTTCCATTAAGGACTTCAGCCAAACAGCGCAGTCTTTCTTATAGTGGCCAGTCTTCTTGCAGTGGAGACATGTGTCTTTGTCCACTGGGAAAGGCTTTTGCTGATGCTGATGCTGATAGGGGGCTTTACCATATGGCTTTGCAGGAGAACCTTTGCTGTTTTGGTTGTAATTTTTTTCTTATCCTTCACATAGTTGATTGAACCACCATGTGAGGCTTTGAGTCTGTCCTCTTCTTGGACACACAATGCTATTGTCTTTCCAATGTCCCATGTTCCAGGTGACATATTGTAGTTTACAACAAAGGCTTCAAATTCCTTCGGCAGTGAAGCCATGACTAGGTGGACCAGGAGCTTTGGTTTGATCTCCAGATCCTCATCCATGGGCTTTAGCTTTGCTGCCATGTTGCTCATTCTGAGGATGTGCTCTCTTATTCCATGACTACCACCTATGTAGCGTTCTGTCACCAGTTGCTCTAACACCTGGGTGGCATATATCTTTGAAGAGCCAGTGAACTGGCTCTTTATCTTTGTAAGCAACTCCCCTGCGGAAGCGCACTCTGCAATGGAGCCCACAATGGTGCTCTCAATGGTATTCTTTATAAATGTCGTGCACTTTTTGTTTGCATTGACCCACTTTTGGTTTTCTATGATGTAGGACATCTCTAAAGGAGCATAGTCCCCCCCCTCTTTTTAGCCCATGCAGCATCATCATCAGTGGCCTCTCTTACTGGCTCTGTAGGTTTGACTGGCTGTGGTTCATCCACAACCCAGTCCAGCTCAGCACAGACAAATGCCAGTTCAACTTTCTTCCTCCACTCAGTGTAATTATCACCTCTGAGTGTCGGAACATCTTTTAGGCAACTCATCAAGTGAAAGCCTCCTGAAATCACAATTTAAGTGACATCAGTATAACAATCATATGCATTAATCTAACGTTGGTCAAATTAAACATACAATTGTCTATGCAATTAAATCTATATTACCGTTGGGCAAAATATTAAAAATAAATGCACCTTTAAAATTTCAATAATAAAACATGATCATGGTATTAACAACGTTGGTCATAAAAATAACATAATCATATTCATTTCAATAATCACTTTAGCATGCTCCTAAAATATAATTCTATCTAAAATTTTATTTTCCTTGTAAAAAAGTGCACTGTTAATTATTTACGCAGCGGAAAAACATGAATAAAAATTCATGACCTTTTTACTTTTTACTTTTCAGAGTCATTTGCTGTTAGCCCAAAACTGAACAAATATCAAAATGAGCAAAAACTGCAGCAGGAACGGCGTGCGGCTGCGGCCTCGGCCCAGCGCGCGGCCCAGACGGCCTGGACCCAGCGCGCCCGCGGCGGCTAGCCACGACCCAGCGGCGACTGCACCCGGCCTCCACTTTCGGCCCACTGGCCCAGAGGCTGCGCTAGGGTTTGCCGTGGCCGTCGGATCAGATCCGATGGTCCAGCGCACCGATCGCTGGGTCAAAACAATCTAGCGACGCGGCCCCTGGCGAAACCCTCGCTCCTTTCCCCCTTCGCGCCGCTCTCCTCTGCTCCAGGGCTGCAGTTTCTCTGGCGCCCCGCTCGCCAGCGACGGCGGCGAGCGCCACCGCACCGCTCTGCGCGAGCCTGCCTTTTCCCCCTCCTTTCCTTTTCAACTCACTCCATCCAGCGCTTCCTGTAGCAGAGAGAACGAGAGAGGAACGTCTGTGACCTCCTCTGCTCCCCTGCTCTTGACCGCGATCTAGATGGAGCGGTTGGCGGCGGCGCCGT
>NC_057799.1:636789553-636800603 GCF_018294505.1 Triticum aestivum | reverse complement strand
CGAAAAAGTCTAACCCGATCTGGCTGATACCATTGATAGAGTGCTTTGGATCATGTCGGTTAGATCATTCCGGTGAACCTACCTTCTCCTTGTCCAGATGAGCTCGATCCAGTGCCGACCATGGTGAAGAAGGGGCCGGTGATGGCAGAGAGATGGCGGCGGCGGTGTGCTTCTCGTGAGCACCGCGCTAACCCTATATCGGTAGGGATTGTAGGTGGGGATTGTGGCAGCGATTAACCTCGTAAGTCATGCCCCAGCCCCCACCTCTGTTTTTATAGCGCGGGTCACAGGGGCCCACCAACCATGGTTTGGCTGGGCGCCCCCGATCAGGGCGCGAGTCAGGGGCCCGTTTGACCCGTTGGTTTCGAACAGGAGAAAGATCAACCTAACAATTTCATCTCACTTGATGTGGCCATATATCTGATTTCATGAAAATGATCTACAAATTCCAACCAATGATGTCGAAGGAGACACCCCAGCAATGACAAGGACAAGCCTTTTAGGTTTTGCATTCCAGTCTTTGGTCAAATTAACTGACGACACGGTTGCTCGAGGTAAGGAATATCTTATGAACTGGCGACTATCGTCATCATTGTCGTCGTTACCAAGCTCTAAGTTACATGTGACTACGGACGGTGATAACACTCGTGGTGCTGCAACGGACATAATTGATTCTGCCGTGGCAAGGAACGTTATCGATTTGAATGGGCAAAAATATTCCAAAGAGGGGACGAAGGCGGCACATGGTACTTGTTGCTATGATGAATTATTCTGCTTCCCACGTTTCGATGTACTGCAGAGCAGCCCTTCGGATCACCATTACCTTGACATCGCGGACCAGGTAATTATACTTCTGTTAGAAAATATGAAGAACTGGAGGTAATTAAAGTTATACGTATCACAGTGAACCATAATTAATGACTCTCTTTACTTGTATTTTCTAGCATAGTTTATTTTTCTGTTTATTTGTACTTTCATTCTAAAACCTGTCAATATTTAAATACATGCAGTAGGAGTTTCCTACTGTTTTACATCCAAAAACTAAGATTATTCTAAGGAAAGTTTACATGCACAATATGCTTTGTCTATTGGTATAATTCATCTGCTTAATTATGTCATTTTGTTTTCATGTATCCTTGTCTTAAAATAAGTAACGGGGCACACTACATGTTACAAGTCATGATAGAACGATTTTTACTGAATGAAGTACATATACATATAGAACTTTAATCAATGCACCTTTTCATGAAAATGCAGGGCAGTAGTCATGTCAAGAGTTGGGCGAAAACAGTGCAGAAGGAATGGAAAATTCTAGAGAACGACTTACCAGGTATGAGAGTGCACCTGGAAATACAATACACAGTCCATGGTTACAAATGAATGCCTAACTTTTAAATGTGCAGAAACCATTTACATGCGGGTGTTCGAGGACCGCATGGACCTACTCCGGGTGGTGATGGTGGGTGCGAGTGGGGCACCGTACCATCACGGGCTCTTCTTTTTCGACTTGCAGCTGCCTCCATCATACCCAGCTGCGCCACCGCAAGTGTACCACCACTCCTTCGGCCTACGCCTCAATCCCAACCTCTATGAGTCCGGTACCGTGTGTCTTAGCCTGCTAGGCACATTTGGGGGCGAGGGCAGTGAGGTCTGGTCGCCGTCGACATCAAGCATCCTCCAAGTCGTTGTCTCCATCCAGGGCCTCGTCCTCAACGACCAACCATACTACAACGAGGCTGGATATGAGACTCTGGTTGGCAAACCAGAGGGCCGCCGCAATGCCTTGACCTATAGCAAGAATGCTTCATGCTCCACCTTTTACGCCACCTCAGGGATTTCAAGAATTTGTAAAGGATCACTTCCGCCATCGGGGGAGGTTCGTGCTCGGGACATGCACCGCGTGGTTGCAGGGATGCGGTGTCTGCAGTGCCCGTGCCACTGAAGCGGGAGGGGAACATCCATGTTCGGCGGGGTTAAGGCTTGCACTCGCCAACATGGTGCCGAGCCTCGTGGCAGCCTTCATGGAGATCGGCGCCGAGGGGTGTGAAGAGTTCCAGGAGTTGCGAGTCCCATTACCATGTGCTCGCGGCACCACTCACTAGACAGATGAGAATGTGATGCTGGTGATTTAGTCTCTTAATCTTGTAGTTACTCACCTTTAGTTCCATAACAGTTATGATTTTTTTTTCCTTTTTGATTACAAAGGGGTTCATCAAGGGGCAATAGCGGCAACCCTGTGAACGGCGGGTGTATATCTTTCATCGTGACTCATGAAAATAATGATATTTATCTAAAAAAAGAATTTATATCTATAATTTGAGCGTGTGGCGAATCGTACTCATGGGATGGTGCAGATCGAGCATGGTCCTGACATACGAACGTGTGGTGTCTAAATGTTTTTGGTCCGCAGAACAGTGAGTTCCAACGGTGAACACAACATTTAGGAGTCGGGCCTAATGATAGCAGGATAGCCAGGATTGTCAGGTCCATCTTGGAAGCACTGAGGTTCAGGTCGCTTCGTACGAATGCTTCTCTAATTAGGCCTAAATAAACTCACAAAAAAAATAGGCCTGATACGGTTTGTGCATTTTTTTTCTAGTTGTCATCTAAGACAATTAACTACTCCCTCCGTTCCTAAATATAAGTCTTTGTAGAGATTCCACTATGGAGAGTAGTAAGTAAGTCTTATAAAACTCCCACACCATTTGACTTTAGGCGGATATTCCCATGGTTTATTCTTTTGTTTGTTTGATTAATCAAATTGTATAAGACTTCCAAAAACAAATGGTATAAAGGTCGGATGAAGCATTATTAATTCTTGTCATGAGAATTAGCAAATCCGTCTTCTTTTTCTTTTTCTTTAGTCTTTTCCCTGGTTGTTTCCATGTGTATTTATACTTAATTTACTTTTGCTATATCTTGTTTTTGTATTTATTTCATTCTCACGTTATTTTCATGTTTCCCTTCTCCCTTTTATACTTCTTATAAGTTCTTCCCGACAAAAAAATCGTTATTAGTTTCACGTTTAGTTTATTTTGTTTTTGTTAATATTTTTCATGAACAAAATTTTATTATAATGCTTTTTTTTGAAACGTTCACATGTCATAATACAAATGTTCATACGTAGGAGTAAATATTCATTTATTTCACGAAAAAATATCGATGCAGAATATACTAAATGAAAAGAGAAATATTAAGGAGCCCCGCAAAAAAGAAAAATAATGAGAAGAAATTGATATGGAAAAAAGTTTCATGCTTCCCTTTTCCTTATCTTATTTTTTTAGTTTCCTCTTTTTGCTTTGTTTTTTATTCGGTTTTCACCAACATAATATTGGTAGAATAAAGTAAAACAATTACCTTCACTTTTTTGCTGGAAAACTTCCAATCTATTCATCATTAATCATGTCAGCACAATGAACACCAGAAATAATAAAAATTACATCCAGATCCGTAGACCACCTAGCGACATCTACAAACACTGAAGCGAGCTGAAGACACGCCACCACATCACCCATCTCTCGCCGGACCCGGGCAAAACCTGTTGTAGTAGACATTTGAGAAGTCGTCATGCTAAGGCATCATAGGACCAACGCACCGGAGCAGCAACCATCACTGATAAAGAGAAGCATAGATCGGAAGGATCCAACCTGAAGACACACGAACAAAGAAAAATGAAGATCTGATCCGAGTGGATCCACGAAAGACAACCACCGACCGACTCTCATGAGATCTGTCAAAAACACACCTCCACACGCCGTCCAATGACGCTATTCGCACCACCGGGATGGGGGCTAGGCGGGGAGGACCTTATTCCATCTTCAAGAAGACGCATCTGCCTCGTCGTCATGAGCATGACACAAACTCTAGATGGACACAAAAGACATCTAAAAACAGAGGAGGAGCGCTCCCACCGGAATGGACCGAGAGATCCACCGCACCTCCAGGAGTAAGACCATAGAAGATGAGGTAGACCCGCGGCGCTGCTGGCAGGAGGCAAGTAACCCCTAGTCTGCCTTACCTTTACTTTACATTGCATAGGTTTTTTGTGTGAATAATGTCAGAAAAATAATACAAGAAATGTGTTGTGTTCATGTCAGCTAGGTGAATATGTACCGTCCAAAAGACTATATGTTTAATTTTCTCTTATTAATCCAACACTAGTACAATGCTGGCAACAATATCCTTTTCTTTCCCCTCCCGCGAAGCGAGTACGTAAAACTTTCCTCCCCTCGATCTCTGTCGACCCATGGATTTGCCTCACATCCGCCTGCAGATCCGCCGGCCGGTGGCAGGGAGGAGAATCCTAGTGGCTCGGCTCCTCCTAGTAGATAAATTAGTGTCTTAGTCCTCCCAAGGGCGATGATCGGATGTATGGTGGCGCTTTTTCTTTGAGTCAGTCATCCAGGCTCTAATCCCCCTCAAGTTTGTCCGCTGGGACGATTTAGACGAAGCTCCGGCATAGATTCCTGCCAGCTCCTCGGGGCCACGAGGTTAGGGTTCCTCATCGTGGGTATGCAACAACGAGATTTGATGTCGGGTTCTTCCCATCGATTTTAGGATTCAATGACGACAACTATAGCCCTAGGACACTGGTCCTTATGGGCACTGTCGTCGACAATGTCAGGCCGACTCCAGTATAGGAGCCGCGACAGCAGCGCATATGTGGCTCATTCTGACAGTGACAGTGGTGGTTTGGAGGTCCATGAACCTCGATATAATTTTTATTACGTTTCACATGCTTTGTACTTCTGGTGAATCTTTATAATATATATGATCCTTTTCAAAGAAAAATCGTACACTGGTATATAAAAAGCAAGTAGTGGCCTCACACAAACCATGTTCGTGGCGTGCTGCCCCCACGGTGACCCCCGCGTCACCGGTAACAGATATACTGGTGGTGTGTCAGTATTTGCATGCCACCGGGACTACCCATGGCATGCTGAACCTATAGGCGCCACTAGTGATTATGAACATTAGCGGTGTGGCCTCAGTTCCATACGGCACTAACAGAGTTTCTATGAACACCTTCTGGTCAATAATTATTAGGGGGATCTGCACACGCATAAAAATTTCCACGTATCAACAAAGATCTTTATCGAGCAAACATTCTATTACTAAATACAATTCCCATTGCTTCGTGATATGTCAAAAAACCAGAGGCGAGATTTTTACAATATCCTTGTGATCAACACTTTCATCGCTATACCTAGTTATCCTCGTTACCGATTTGTATTATTTCATTTTTTTCCCTATTCAAATGTCCCCATGACTAACACCTTAGTCACTATGATTGGTCAAGTGAAGATGGACATCTTAATACCCAGTGGGCCCATAGTGTATCTTTCCAGCGCCGAAGGAGCAAATCATGGTCTTGACATATCAAACACCAGAACATAATTTTCTGCCTTCTGGTATACCCGAAAGTCACTTTTATAATCACCCAATTATGGAATGATGTTTGGTAACCTCAAAGTAACGATACTGTATCCTGGTTTACATATTCTCATGGTCTAAGAACGTAAGTAAACTTTAACAATTAATAAAAAATACAGACAACATATTAGCGACCTGATTAGGCAGTATTTCATAAGTTGGTTCTATCCAACATCATTGTTACTCTAACAATTTGTTATCATTATTTCCGTCAATGTTTTTACACTAATAATGCCCATGATCGGGAAAACAGGATCATCAAAAATACATGAGCTAGGCCTGAGGACTGAATAGGGATCTACTTGATACTTATCTTCCCACACATGTAACTATGTTTTTCCTCTGAATCTCATAGTCAACAACCATTGCAATTATAGCATATAAATACATACCTAATTATGAATGTGAAATAGAATATTAATTTTCTTATTATTAACTCTACGGCATATTTCCAACACATAAGACCTAAACATAGACTAAAAAAAAACAGAATTTTCAATTCAATTTTGCCAATTCTTCATTCACTTGTAGATCAAATTTGAAGTACTCCCTCCTTCCATCTATATAGGGCCTAATGTGTTTTTCAAGACCGCCTTTGACTATTGACAAGATTAATAGTACATGAGATCTATAATGTGAAAATTATATCATTGGAAGCTCCTTTCAGATACGAATTTGATGGTATGCTTTGTGTAAGTTGCATGTCATATATTATTACACTAACATTTGGTCAAAGTTAGCCTTGAAAAACACATTAGGCCCTATATAGATGGAAGGAGGGAGTATATACATTAAATGACTAGAAATGAATCACTGACCCAAAATTCCTAGATATGACGTTGAACATGTAATGGTGTATCTTGAATATACAAGAAAAAATAAAGGTCAAACGACGAAACAACTGTCACTTTGCTTTCAAATCTGACGTGTTCCCGCATGAAACCCAGATTATTCCTCGGTGTTGATCTAGTTTCTAGGCAGCTTATATGACCTTCTGTGAAATATTCTCAATTTTTGAATGCAACCTATATGGATCATGTAATGACACCATGTAATCTTTCATATTTTTGCAGACTTCGATTGCATTATTCAGAATTGAAAAATTAATACCTCCATGTTTAGGGTTGAGTCTTGCCACTCTAAGGTTCGAAGTCCTTTCCATTTCTTCGATAAGTCCTAAACATAGACTCAATAACACAAATAGGATTGTCAACGGCATTTTTTATTCTCTTGTTGTTCAAATTGGAACTATATTCATTAAATGACTAGAAATGCCAGACCCCGAAAATGCCAAATTTTGACATGGAACATGTAATGGTGTATTATGAGTGTAGAGAAAAAAATACAGACAAAGTTCAACCGCTTAAGCAACTTTCACTTCGACTTTAAACCTGACTCGTCCCCTCTTAGACTACAATTCTTCCTTGAAGATAGCCGGTTTCTAAGCAGTGTATGTCACAACTTTGTAAAATGTTCTCAAAAATTTATCACGATATATTGATGAAATATGAGGGCACCACGCCAAGTTTCATATTCATACTCCATTTGCTTTTTTCAGAATTAAAAACCAATAACCTTCATGTTTGGAGTCCAATCCTGGTATCCATATGTTTGGAATTATTTCCCTTTTACTGGATATGACCTAAACATAGACTAAATAACACAATGGCATTTTCCAACCAAGTTATATGGAAAAAAGATGCACTTGTAGTATAAATTTTAATTAAGTGCACCAAATACCTAAAATGCACTGAATGACTATAAGAGGAAATAGTAAGGGGGGAAGAAATGGAAAAAGAGAGGAAAGCATATAATGTATATAAAATAAAAGAGCATAAAAAAGAAAACAACTATTGAACAAAAGAAAGGAAACAAACAAAAGGAGTAGAAAAGGGGAAAAGAAAAATATTGTTGGCCCGGTACCACTTGGCAGGAACTACGCAAAGCATGTGCTTGTCGAGTGCCATGTGGCAAGAACTCGGCAATAACATGCTTTGCCAAGTGCTACCAAGTGTCGGACTTTTGCCTAGTGTTTTCTTCGTGGAACTAGGCAAAAATCATGTATTCGTGTTTGCCTTGTACTCAATGAAATGCACTCGGCAAACACCCTGACTAGGCAAAGTTCTAAATTATTGTTCTGCGGGTGTGGCTAATCAGAATTTTGCTAGACATACAGGGTAAATGCTATGAGAATATAATACCTAAATAATTCATCCGCACTATCATATTTCTCTTAACATGCAACCTATCCACCTCAATAAATTTGCCACTTCAGCCAAAAACAACAATCAATAAACCACGTGACTAAATTTTCTTTTATATATACCCCGCAAAAAAATATTCTTTTATATACATAGCCAATCCCCGATCATCGAAGCGACTGAGTCGTTCTTCCTTCTGTAACCGACTAGGCAGCCCAAAAGCATAGAGGCATCATATTATCCTTACAACCGCCGAAATTCAAACCTTAATCGACCTAACGCCGCCAGAATCGAGCTCCCGTGCGCACTACCTCATCACGTGATAGCTCACCATCACACCACGCCTGGTGGCATTGCTGCACGCCTGCACCGCGTGAGCGGCACCGGCAGGGCCTCGTCATTGCCCCACGTCGGCTTCGCCTGGACTGCGCTATCACGCACCCGCAACGGGTCACTAGCAACTACAACGCCTTCCGGGTGCCTGCATTGGCTTTTCTGCTCCACCTCTTACCGCCTCCTAAAGCACCCTCGTTAAGACCACGACGGCGACCTCCACGCTCGAATAGGTACCGATGATGAAATCACAATTCGATCAATTGCTGCACTCGGCTTTTTCATCATCAGCCCATCACTATGTAGCAGGATTGGAGATCACCTACGAGACGATGGACATGGAGGAAAAGGAGGAAAAGGAGGAGGGAGTGGGCGGGCTTTCCTGCTGGAGCTGCTGCATCTGGTCTACGGCCGCCTCTCTCTCGCCAACGCTGACTGTTGGCACTGGCGCTCATGCGCGTTCCCAGTGCACCCGGCTGACGCTACGCTCGTCCTGCTTAGGAGCGCCACCCAAGGTTTTGGTTTTCGGTTTGAGTTTGTTTGCCCCTGAATGAGATGGCCGAAATTCGGTCATTTCAAAAAATTCAGCAAAATCTCGGGCGAAACTACAAAACCGAAGTTTGAATGTTAAACAAAATTTGACCAATTTTTTTGGAAACAAGCAGAGTAAACACCAAGGAGTACAAATATAAATGTTTACCAAACTTGCTTCAAGATAAAAACTCTGCATCAGTCCAACATCACCATCAGCTCGAAAAGAAAAGATTGAAACATAGACATGGAGGAGTCGATGGATTCAGCCGCAGTCAAACATCACCATCAGTCCAACATCCCGGGTGTACTGCAGAGTTGAGGAGTCCACGGATTCAGACGCAGCCGGTAGACATCGGCAACAGGGGCCAGGTGACGGTGTCCTGGATTAGCGAGTGCTAGCCACATCGGCCAGCCAGTCATGGGCTGGACCGAGGACCACTAGATATAACCGACGAATGACCCATGTTTACCACATGACCCCTAGCGTTCTCAAGATGGAATCCTCCGAAGACATGGCGTACACTTCAGGACATATTCAAATGATCGGCAAGCTTATCCCTAGATGTAACCGAACATTATGTAACCCTAGGTACCCCAGTCCCTATATAAGCCAAGGGGTTTAGCTCATAGGTTTAAGTTAGAAAGATACTCATATGATCTTGAGGTAGATCATCGTGTACTTTGTACTCCATCACAATCAATACAAGAAAAGCAGGACGTGGCGTTTTACCTCATCTAGAGGGCCCGAACGTGGGTAAACATCGTGTCTCTTGTTCATCTTGTTACTGCCTAGCCAAGATCACCAGTTCGGAACTCCTACCCGAGATCCGCCGGATTTAAGCCCGACATTGGTGGCCCCTGTAGGTCCCGCTGTGTGGTCAAAATAGCTCGATGGCATATCTTCGAATCGATGACAACATTGGTTATGGGAAGACCTTCTTCCCCGGACAACCTTTTGTCTTCGGCAGCATCACGCTTTACGCCAATTCGACTGGCCACCTCGGCCAGATCAAGAATTTCACTCTAGGCCAGACCATTAGGTTTGGAAACATGGAATACCCTACGGAAGCCCGCAGTGAACTTCCATTTTTGGGCTGGGTGCCAGACCAATCCGAGGACCTCGCTGACGCCGAAGTGTCGATCTTAGTTCAATCACGGATCAAGTCCATGACTTGGATCACTCATCGGACCTGGCTTTGAGCTCCGAGCCTAACACTACCACGTCGGACCAGACATCAAGTTTGACCGACGAAATCCCCAAGGCCATGTAAGACGGGACCTCGGCAAAACTTCAGCTAAGCCCGGTCAAGACATGGGCGAGGCTGATAAGACACTTCTGAATGAAATGTTAGATCGGATTCAGAGCCTCTCTATCTCTGACGGTCGGACCTCGGTCTATGATTAGATATGGGAAAAACCTAGAGGAGCTGGAATTCAACACAGCCTCCACTCATCTAGTCGCTACCATCGAGGATTTAAGCGACGTTCTAGCATATGCATACGACGATGATTCCTACATGGATGAAGATGTCGATGAGATGTCAGATACTACATCACCCCCTGCCAGGAGTAATACTAGCAAGTGGGTAGCTACATCCACCTACGACGTCTATATGGTGGACACCCCTAAGGATGGAGGAGGCAACGGAAAAAACCCAAGCGCCAATGCAGAGGCTGCCATAAATGGAGGCACCGGCAATGTTGATGCAAGCAACGGCGGCACCAGAAACGGTGACACCGCCAATAAAGACACCGCTCACGATGGCGCCGAGAATCAAGACGCTGGCAACAACAACATTGATGACGGTATGATCAACGGGGACGATGACAACCCCGATGACGTCGACTATAATCGAGAGTCCGAGAGGATAGAAGCCTCAGTCCCAACGAATTTGATTTCATTGAGGATCCCCTTGAGGCGCCTCATCTTGAAACTTTTCGCAGTCGATTGGCCAATACGGCCAAGAGCATCAAGCACAAGACCCAAAAGCTCAAATCTGAACAGGACGAGCTTAACGATAGATGGGTCGAGCTCCTCAGGGCCGAATAGGACATTGAGGACAAGCTTGTGAAAACTGGGGCTAAATTTAAGTACCTATATGTGGTTTGAAATTGAAAACATTAAGTATCCAAATTTTCAACTCAAACTAGATGTGCATTACATGTACATGCTTACGCGTCACTAGATAGCTACCATAATCAATATTTATTGGCTAATCATACGACAATAGTTGTTGCAAAAAAGACCGAACCAATCAACCTCGTCTCTCTCTACAGGTCGACATGGTGCGGCACCACACCTAGAGATCCGATTCCCCTCGGTAGCGCGGGACAAGGCCGCCAGGCAAAGCCGGTGTGGCTTGTGATACGTCTTCAACATAACTCTAATTTTCGCATGTTTCATGCCTATTATCTTTTAATTTGTGCAATGGTTTCAAAGCTTTATTAAGAACTAACCTATTTATTTAGTGTCCTATGCAAATTTCTATTTTCTGCAGTTTTTGAGTCTCAGGAAAAGAAAATATTAGCAGACCCCGACAAAATCCCGA
>NC_057799.1:636782545-636789072 GCF_018294505.1 Triticum aestivum | reverse complement strand
ACATGGTGAAAGGATTAACATCCGGTACATTCAAAACATAGTTTTTCTTTAGGCATTCAGAGAAAAATATCTCACCCAAGGAAAGAAACCATCATACAAAAAGCAACCAATACTCCACACTGTTCAAAACCTTTCAAAGAAATATTATCACGCAACCTAATATAATGGAAGACAAGGTATATACGACCAGCCTCTTCAAAGACGAACTTAACACGATGGTGTCACGCATGTTTAATTTCCCGGAATTGTTGGATGCGTCCAGTAGTTGTTTTCTCTTTTTGATTTCTTGTCGCCATTTCCTTAGCGCTTCCCTGAGAGGCATGTGGTACAAGTGTGTATGGGGTTGTATGCCTGGTAACCCATGGCCATTTCGATATTGCACCAAGTAAAAGAGCCCCATTTGCAAGCGACGCTCCTTGTATTTCCTGATACTGTCCCTGATAATTTGTAGTGAGTTTTCAATGGTGTGGTGGTACTCTTTGTAAGCTTCCCACGTAAGCATACCTCTCTTCACGAGTTCATTGTAGTCGTCAAGTACTGATGCAAGACAAATGCGCTTGTCTGTTTCACAGTCCAACGATGTAGTCTTGAGCATACGACGTTCGTCAAAAGAAAAAGTACCGTACTCATCATGGCGGCAAAGTCTAAAAGTTTTTCCTGGCATCTTGAATTTTTTGGTCCCAAGGCTTTTGGTGGCCAATGCAAAAAATATGATAAGACACGTTAGAGATGAAGCATGCATCATGGATGAAACAAGCATGTCACGTCAAAAAACCATGGTTTAAGCAAAAGCTTCATTAAGTAGGCTTGCTCATCAGTATATACTATTTGTTCTCTTATTAGATAATCTATAGTGTCCATTGACATGAAAAACAAGCCTTTAGAGCATTGTTTACCGTAGGCAAAAAAATAAAATCCAAGTGAAAGTGTTTTTCTTAGCTACACCCATTGAGAGAAGTTTGATTTTATATATTTTAACAGTGGAGATAAAAAAAAGGCACTTGATTTGTAGAAATACACAATGTGTGGAAATATTATTTTAGTGAAAGGACAACAATATACAATACACGAAAGCATATGCAAGCCCTCCAACCAGTTGCACGGGTCATCTTCCTTTTACATAAGGGTGTGGATAGTTCTATGAGAGTTTACCAAGTCTCAATCAAGTGATATAGTATGTAAGAAAGAAAAAACTAAAAACTAAAAAGAAATTTTTGCACGGATCTGTATGCAAGATCTCACGAATAGAGCATTGACTGAGACATAACAAAGTCTTAGTCGACTGATATTTAGCAACACCTTTTTTTCATAAATATACCGCATGTCATAATAGGCTAGCAACAATCAACAATTTTGGGGCAGAAAAGATAGTCGACACGACGTTTTGTTTTGTTGGTCTAATAATACTTTCATCAGCCATCTACTCTAATCAAATACTCGTCTAAATAATGAAGGACAATTTTTTTTTCAAAACTAATGAAGGACAATTTGGCATGTAAGCTTTTAGATGAAAAATTATTGAAGAAAATACACGGTAGGAACTCTTCCTACGGTTTCGCCTAAATTGTTTTTGAAGGATAAGAGTATCAAGATTGTCAAATTAACCCATGCTCTCGACCGAAGAGGAAATTAAACGGATGGATCATACCTGATGTCTCGCTTCCTATCCATCACTAGTAGAGTGCCTGTGCGTTGCCACGGGCTCTTGAAAAAGTTTGCAAGAGTTACATGTTAAATTCCACACGTATAAACAATATAACAGAAACATAATTATTTAATAACTGAAGTCCATTTTTGCAATGTAAATTGATAACATAAAGAAAAATTAACGACATGTCCATGTAACAAACTGAGCGATGTTCCAACTAAACATCTATTACAAAACTATTAATATCTAGATGATGCGCTTAAGAAATTCTTTCACAATATCCGGTAAGTTTCCTTTAGCTTCATTCCCATGATGGTTTAGCAAGTATAATAAAAACTGCTTCCTCAATTCATACCCATCCTGCACAAACGCACACATGTAGTTAGTATGAAAATTTAACGCCGAAGGTCTTAAAACATGTAACGGACAATACTCATCGCGCAAATCGGCTTGACCAAATCTTCAATGTTCCACCAGAGCATATAATGAAAAACAAAATAGCCAGACAAATTCCTGCAAAACTTTAAATTAACAATGTAAAGAATATAGTGATAACAAAAGTAAATGTTTTTGTTATGAATTCATTACCCATCTATACTCGTTGGAACACCGGACGAAAATAAACGTTGCCATTTAGATAGATCATAATTCCAACCAGGCAGCTTTATTTCGAGTGCTTCTTTGAAATCCCTTGCAAAATTTTTTAATTTCAGTGCATGCCTCAATTTTTTCTCCTCTAACGATTGTGATGTTTGAATAGGATCCATAATATATAGACGACGTTCCTCTTTGTCGATGACGTACAATAATATTTCAGAAAATGTCATCTGATCATCTCATCAGCACGGGCATTCAAACTGATTATTAGCTAGCAAGCAACTAAACATCACTTTATTTTTAGGTATTTATTGATGCAGCAGTCCTCCTTAGCCACCAATAAATCTAAACGCTGCTCTAACTTGATCTGGAATGTTATCCTTTGCTTCATTCTCCCTGACCATCCGCATCTGGACCATTAGTCACTTCCTGAGACTTTGTGGATCCTTCAAATTAAGCATAAAAAAGTCAGAAGATATATTTAGCAAACATATGAAATCTATAACCTCATTACAAATGCACTTACATCAGTCCTAGGCATGTTATGAACCATGTCATTCCCGATGGTTTCATACAGATGGGCCATCTCCTGTAAAACTTTGAATCCGGAGTCCATGCTGTCACAAAAAAACACAATATTGTATTAGCTATATTAGAGCACACACTAATACCTAAGCCAAATTTAAAATAGTACCGCCGAGGTGAAGCATGAATATTCTCTTGTTCGGGCCATTCTAGAAGTTGGTTGTTCCTATCAGGGGCCTCCTGTTGCAAGACAAAGCTCAATTCTTGCTTCACTAAAAGGGCTTCCCTCTGAAGTTCAGTGTCATGGAAGTCCTCCTCAAACTGAAATAAAGCCTGGTTCGAATAATCAATAACGATAGTCCTCTCCATTTCCATTTTCACTTCTAAAAGACCGTATGACGAATCCACGTGTGCCAGTGGGAGAATATACTGCATTTGGTAAACGAAGGTAAATGGCAAACAAAATAACCAAACTAATTTATAAGAATGAGAAAACTTACAATTGTAGGGGTGTGAAACACGTTGTATCTTGGAAAAGGTTCAAGCACGACATTGTTAATCAGCGCATTGGTGCGCTGTTCTTGGCTTAACCAAGTCTGCCTTAGCACCCGTGCTTGCTCATGGAATCCCAAATTGAAAAAATGTGTCTTTCCAACAGAGCTGGTGCCTGTGCTCCTCTCCGCTGCGTCGGTAGTAATATTACGCACGGCAAGATTGAAGCACAACGGATGGACAACTCCATCTCCTCTGATGGTGTCTCGGATGATCCGTAGCCTAATCTCGATAGGGAATGGGCAGGGGCTATTAATCCAGATTGTGCTGTAAAAAGGAAGTACAAGGTTCATAACAGTCATATGTTTAAGTAAACGTAAACTCAAACAATCCAACTGTGTTGGTGTCTATAACATATTACCTTTTTAACGATAGTATATATCACATCAAATGACCTAAAAAAGTTTGAAATCTCTACGTAAGTTAAGTATTTTTATATTATGCACGAGCAAAAACTTCAGATTGCAGTGTTTTCATAGTAGTTTATCACTTGTTCAATATTGTTGGGAGTGACTGGGGTGGAATTATACGATCACTTGTATAAAAATTATACATGTAAAGCGCAGTGGACCTAGACGATGAAGTGCAAACAAGATTAGATATTTAGGGCTGTGAGAACTTACTCTAGTTGTTCTTCGTCTGAGGAAAGCGTGATGAAATCGTACACGAAGTCGACTGCGTGTCGCACTCCCCCAAAAATCGGCATTGCTTCCATTACTGGGGCAAAACGTCTGTCGTAGCACTGGTAAAGCGAGGGGGGATTAGTGGACGACGGTAAAGTCAGGACCCGAGGGCAATGTTCAATTTAGAAGGAGCTAAAATTCAAAGAAACAAAAGTTTTAATCTCCCTAAAGAGCACTCCATTTGGACGTTTTGATAACTTGGACCAGTTGCATTTAAGCCTTCTCACGATCCACTAAATTTTGATTACTGAGTCCATTGCGTGATGGCAATAGGGTCCAGCTCCACTTTAATTTGCCTGCAAGCATGCAGCAAATAAGCCTTGAACATGAGGTATTTTACTTTCCATCAGCCTATGATGTATTTACAACATCTGCTTTTCTTTTAGCGCTGATGTTGATCAGTAGGCATTGACGTGATATTTATATATAGTTCTTATTGCCAAATATAATTGACATATCCTGGTTGGACTTTACTATTTAGGGCTGCTCGTGCGTTCATGTGGGAGTTGTAGGATTTATAGAAGTATAATAACTTACAAATGTGTCAGCCCATTGTTTTTTTAATATTTTTGAATGTTCTACACGATGATAGCGTGTCTAAAATTCAATGGTAGATGTGATGATTTCCGCTTTGTACATCTTCGAGGTAAAGACAGTAGGTGCAGAAACAGGTAGTGGAACAATGCTGCCGCCGAAGGATGTAAATATCTTGTGCACGCACATGCATTTCCCTAGTATTGGAAAAACATTAAACCCTGGCGACTCGTCTCATCTTGTGTCAAACCATATTAGCCTATACAGCTTCCCAAATGGGGCTCACTGCTCATTCATGGCAGACAAACGAATGATTCGTTCGTGACGTTGCAACAAAATCAATTAATAAACCAACAATATGGTAGTAAAACCAAACTTCAATAATACTAAAATTCCATAAAGTTTGGATAGTTTGATAATACCAAAACATCATAAATTTTTTAAACGTACGTGTATAGAAGACCCCATAAAGTTATTATCTAACTATTCATATCAAAAATAAATAATTTGTGGCTAGCTACGTGAGCGTGTACTGCTACTATTAGCTTTAGGAGAAGAGAGAGGGAGAGGGAGATAGACAAAGGTATGTGCTAGCTATTGTGACCGTGTACTGCTACTATTAGCTTTAGGATAAGTGCTATGCACACGACACGCCATTTTATGTACACACACGATGGTTAAGTATGGCTGGACATACGTATGATTGAGCAAGTCGCCGTCCACTGGTATGAGCTACGTATAGGAGAACAAGGATAAGCAAGGTCTGTGTGATTTTCTGTGTCTGATATAAATTGCAAGAGTGCTAATTTACGTATTGTTGTAAACTTGATATTATCAAATATCTCGCTAATATAATATATATGGACATGTTTAATTATTTTTCTCCTGTATTCTCCATGCAATAGTTGTAGTTGCACCGATCATGTTGTTTTCATGTGCAAACAACATCAAAAGTAGGTTAAAATGGCCTCAAACGAGTTGCTTATCCTTTCAGATCATCACAACAGAATGACGGTGCAATCGCAATGGAGCTGGAGGTTGAACCGAGGAATAATCATAACCATGATGAAGCTCTTCGTACAATAATGGATAGTTGAAGGTGAGGCCATGCAATGTTGCCATAGAATACGGGCATCTTCACCACGTGTCATTGTTTTCAACATATATTTGTGTATGTAACATATTTGACTCCCAACTTGGTGGTAGTGGACATAATAAATTTTGTAGATTACTTTTTCTGGTCTACTGTAATATATGTGAGCAGACAACATTGTTGAAATAAATTAGTGAGGAACTGGCAATATGCTCTCAATAAGATGGTGCTGGAAGTCAACGCAGTATATTAATGAACATTTGATTATTGATCAATGTATATATATTCCTGGCTCAGGCTTGATTGATTCGGTGGGTCTGTCAGGTGGTTGTTCATGTCGGCACCGGGAGCGGCATCCTCACTATCTAGAGCGCTCAGGCCAGCGCCAGGACGATGGTGAGGTTTTCTTTAGATGCTATTTGTAGGAGCAGAATACATGTTCTGTATCATGCGGTCTTGCCTTCACATGCAATGGCTATAATTTGAATCTGCATGTTTGTTTCTTTTGTTGGTAGAAAACTGTAGCGGTGCTTCACCTCTTCTCTGAATATATTAAATATATTAAATGTTCTATGCTAACTAAAATACCCTCGTGTTACAACCCACTCTGTGCTATTTATAATATTAGTCATTAGTGTTATTATTTGTAAACCAGACTAACACAACATTGTTTCCTAGATAGTTTGGACTATCTGGATTTTTTGTAGAGTATGCGTTCATATTTAATCAATACAAATTTTTTGCTTATTGGTTAACTCCAATGATTGTATTTGATGCGCCATGAAAAAATTGACCTATCAGAAATAGAAAAATGCAATGTTTGCAGCACTTCATATTTCTGTATATATTCTGTCATATTGTGTTTTGTGAGGGTAAAATTAGGAAGTACTGCCAT
>NC_057799.1:636780302-636781775 GCF_018294505.1 Triticum aestivum | reverse complement strand
AATAAATTTGGCTTTAGAATTTTTTTGGATGAAGTGGAATTTTACATGTCTGTTAATGAAATAAAAAGTCCTCATTTCGCATCCTCATAATTATATAAACTGCTATTTATAGATCCTACATCACCTAATTATAAGATTTTTACAGGTGTTGTAGAGTAGTACCATACAGTTTAATACAAGAGATTACGTCATTCCATTTAGAGGGTATTAAATTAATGGTAATGTTTGTATTAATTTGATTGTCTTATGAGCTACTTCTGTGGCATCTGACTGGGTCAATCACTACACTGTCATGTGTTAGGTATTGTGAAATGACCTTATCTCCACATAACCTTTCTGACATGCCACCTTACAGCACACTGCGTGCTAGAACAAAGTATTTATTATTTGAGTCTGATTGTTTATTCTAAATATTCTTAGAAGATATAGTGTGACTGGTTGCTGTCTAACTTTGTTACCATCTTGTTTTTCCTGTGTAGGTGCTTATAAAAGAACACATGTGACGCCTAATAGGAACGTGGCGGAGCACGCCCGCGAGCTTGTCCGCGCCAATGGGGTTGCCGACATCGTCGAGGTCATTGAACAATGTTCTACTGATCCATGCCAACCGCGTAATTATTTTCTAGCTTGTTTTGTTGAAGACTGTTAGTATTTTAAAGACCATTAATTAGCTAGCTTGGTTTGGACTTTAGACTTGTATCCTGTATCTAGCTTTCATTCCGATGACATCCTATTTGGTGCTTCTCCTCATCATTCAGAGAAGCAATGAATAATGGCATGCCATACACGAAGGCTATCTCCCATATTGTTGGATCTCGAGTTTATACTTATGCAATTTCAGTTTCTTTTTTTCAGAATCTTAAAAACAGTGGCATACAATATTGTCTCACAGAACAGTACAAGCTCCTGCCTTCTAGAGAGCCGATCATACCTATCTTGTTTGATTTGATGGAGGGTTATGAAGGGAGCCAGTTCAAGAGATCATGTGCAAGTGAGTTTTTGATTTTCTTTACTATATCGTTCATATAATTTAACTCTTTATTATTATTTTATACATGGACTTATAGCTATGTTGTTTACCTTAGGAGCAGTACAATCTTAAAACATGTTTCTAATTCAAACAAAACTTGGCGACATGTTTCTAATTCGTGATGGTCTGCAAGCTATGATTTATGTGCCGATAGAAAGTTTAAATAGTTGTTTCATTTGGCAGGCCAGAAGGTGGTTTAGAATATTTTTGTTATATTCATTGTATTACTTGCTCTATCTTGAGAATGTAGTTGGTATTGGAGTATTACATATCCATCGTGAATAGTTTTAGACTATTCCATCGAATCATTTTGTCATCATGCAATTTCTATTACATGTAATGACTCAATATTATGACTCTGATGATATATATCTTCAGAAGATGATTATATTTGTTTGTTTTCTGGCATGTTGAAACACTTAAGAAGTAAATTGTTTGTTTTT
>NC_057799.1:636776493-636779578 GCF_018294505.1 Triticum aestivum | reverse complement strand
TTGATAACAAACAAATAATCTTAAATGTTTTGTTTCTGAAAGATGGCAATTAACAGCCTTCTGATTTTGTAGTATGCACAATCAAAACACAGATGCACCTAATGCATCATCGATCTTTTGCAAGGTCAACATCGACTGGGTACGAGCAGCCGTATGTCACAAGGGGGCGTGGAACTGCTGCAGCCCATCTGTGGCAGAGCATACTCCAGCGACTTTGCCCAGGTCGGTACATCCTCTACACGACTACATGGTAGCAACTTGAAGAAAATTCTTCCTTTTTTGCTTCCATGACCTGATATCCTCCTCGCTGATGTATCGAGGCGCCGTGAGCCGGCCTCAAAGGCAGGGCCTGGGCGAAGACGTATCCCCGACGGCCAAGACAAGGCCATGGTGGTGAAGACTGTGGTGAGACAGAGCAGACTCCAGCGAATTTGACCAGCCAGGTACTTCCTCTACACGACTAAACGGTAGCAACTTGAACAAAATTTGACTTGATTAGTATAGTAGCTTAGTAGTAGTAGGTTCCTGTACTCTTATTTATGTCGAACAATCACTTCACCCGATATGCAAGCCTGGGATTATATATGTGTGTTGGTCTGTGATATTATGAGTGGTCTTACATATGTTAAGCTTGATGATATTTGCACAAACTGTGTAAGGCAAACAGACTGTTTGATTTGTTAATTTCTCTTTCACGCGCGAAGCAAAATGCATCGTCGTCTTGGTTGGCTAGGATCCAATTAGCCAACCAAAATTTCTTATATAAAACATTACCAGGATATTCTGTTTAGTAATAAGAGCCATAGAGATTATAGTTTTCCAAATAATTTCTAACAAGCACTATGAATTTAATTAAATTAGAAGTAAAACCTAAATTTCTTGATGATTTCCTCATTTGAAATATTAATATTGCTAAGCTCAATCATGGTATAATCGCATTGTTTAAAAAAACCAATGGCGTTAAGCAAATTTGTAGGTTCAAATGTATTTGGTTGTTGAATACCAGTCTGTTTTTTTAATCAAAAATCTTATGAATATACTTCGGTGTCGTGGTGGCTCTTAGATTTCCCTGTACAAATGTCTGTTTTCAGTGCAAATGTGTTCCTTGATCAACTAAACTTGGTGAATGTACAATTAGGGGGAGCCTTGAAGCCTTCTCATGTAAGAGTATGCTCAACTCAATTTTGATAAGTGAGTCCATTACATCATTCGAATAGGGTCAAGTTACACTTTAATTTGCAGGCAAAGCATGCAGGAAATGATCGTTGGATTTCAGTAAGACTTGGACATGAGGTACATATGTTCCATCACCCTATGATTTACGACAACTGCTTTTCTTTTACTGCTGATGTTGATAAGTAGGCATTGACGTGATAGTTATATATAGTTCTTATTGGCAAATATATAGTTCATGACTTCATTGTTTTTAAGGCGTCTGTAAGGACCTGCAAGCTCAAGGCGCCCAGCTTGCCTTAGGTACCTGAGTAAGGCGTCCACCTTAAGCTTTAAGGCGTCAGAAGCGCTGCTAAGGCGTCCAGGTTGGCGCCTTTGTCCAGATTGGACGCCTTGAGCTTGCCAGACAGGCAGGGAAGTAGTTTTAGGCGGGAAACAGACTTCAGGTGGGAAAGAGAGATGCTGTTGGCGCGAACAGTTTAGAGGGGGAAAACAGAGGGAGAGTTACAACCACCAATCCACACACACCACCTCCTCCTTCTCTGGCTCCTCACCTCCAGCAGATCTGCTCCCTCCTCTGCAGCAAATCCTCCTCCCCTCCTCTCCAGCATCTCCTCATCCTCCTCCTCTCCAGTAGCTACTCCTACTCCTCTTCAGTACAGCAGGAACCAGCAACAGGCAACAGCAAGGAGCCAACACCTCTCCCTCCCCCTTCTACCCCACCATCCTCTGCTCTTGATGATGCTGATGTTAAGTTGTTCATTGCTTGCTGTTATCAGTTGTTCAATGCTTCCTGCTTTGCTGGTTGCTCACTGCTTTGTGCTAGCTGCTTTGCTGTATCGCAATAGAAAATTCACGGCGTGCACACTAACATATCTACTATTAAAGTGGTTTTGGTTTTTTACTGTACGTACTGATCAATAAGAAAAACCATTCCTCTCTCATTTTTGTTACTATATTCAGGAACACATAAAAGATAATCAGCATTTATTCGCTACCTGGAATTAAAGGCAACGGCGAGAGAGGAAGATCAAGGACAACTTCAAAATTAAAGAATATATGCAAGGTACGTGCCGTATGACCGTCATATGTTTATTGACTATTCTCTAGCTGGAATGTGATTATTACCGATGAAGAAAACCTCGTATAGTATAACAGTGCGTCTATGGATGGAGTTATACTATACGAGGTAGTATATGATGCGAGGCACGGAATGTCTGAAAACATCACCTGCCGGACTTTGAGTATGTTGTGAACTTGCCATGGTCCAACACAAAATTACTCCGGTTCACCTCGAGCACCAAACCTGGTCCAAACTGGTCTGGTCTACAACCGTAAAATTTAGATAGAATGAAAGATAAATAAACAACCAACACAGCTAGTGGATGCCACCATCAATCACTCTTTAAACTTTAATAATATTTCAGAAAATGTCATCTGATCATCTCATCAGCACGGGCATTCAAACTGATTATTAGCTAGCAAGCAACTAAACATCACTTTATTTTTAGGTATTTATTGATGCAGCAGTCCTCCTTAGCCACCAATAAATCTAAACGCTGCTCTAACTTGATCTGGAATGTTATCCTTTGCTTCATTCTCCCTGACCATCCGCATCTGGACCATTAGTCGCTTCCTGAGACTTTGTGGATCCTTCAAATTAAGCATAAAAAAGTCAGAAGATATATTTAGCAAACATATGAAATCTATAACCTCATTACAAATGCACTTACATCAGTCCTAGGCATGTTATGAACCATGTCATTCCCGATGGTTTCATACAGATGGGCCATCTCCTGTAAAACTTTGAATCCGGAGTCCATGCTGTCACAAAAAAACACAATATTGTATTAGCTATATTAGAGCACACACTAATACCTAAGCCAAATTTAAAATAGTACCGCCGAGGTGA
>NC_057799.1:636713913-636719180 GCF_018294505.1 Triticum aestivum | reverse complement strand
GATACTTCTAGCGTCCATTGTTCCTAGCTTGAACAACACCATGGACGTACGCACGTGTTTCATCAAGTGTCATGAGGCTGGCTTCATGGATATCTACGATAAAAATCAGTGTTATATAGTAGTGACATAGTATTACATAAAAATACATTCAAAACAAATTTAAAATAGAACGCAGCCCCTACCTTGTAGATAATGATGACCATCATTAAGGTTAGGAGGGAAGATGAATGTGTTCTCCCTCATAGTTTGCAAGCATCGCTGCCTCCGATTTACGTGTATGTAAGTAACCACAAGCTTCTTGAACAGATTGTCAGTGCATTGCAAATGGCAGAAGTGACGCCCAACGTGCTCTTCACGTACACGTAAGAAAATTATCTACCGTCTACAAACAAATACAAATGTGAGTCTATCATTGCAACAATAAAATTACAAAAATAAGCATATGAAAATCTCAAATTGTAAAATGGCGCTTACTGAAAGTTCATGAGGCCAATCTCAAGGGAAGGGACGCGGCGTTTATATATTGAATCCCACTTATATTCTATCCGACCAACGTATGCAAGGATAGCAACCACATCGTTGAATTTGAAATCACAATGAGACTCTGAGTTGTACAACGTAATATGCAAGAACAAATATAAAGATGATGCACCGGTGATGGTTTTGTCCCGTAGATCAAATATTTCTCCAAACTGTGGGAAGCACGGTGGGCAAATTGTCGACGTTATCTGCTGTCCCGACATCCAAACCTCGGTCGTAGAACTTAGCGTGGTGACAAAGTCCATGGCTAGGTACCAGAAATGTCCATCTCGCATTTCTGTGGGGCTGAACCCGACGCGATTGAAATCATAGGTCCTACCGGTTTGTAGCATGCTATTGAAACGGATTGCCTGGCTGTTGTACGGAATCGCTTCCATCTTTGTTCCCAAATATATTTTTATGAATCATAAAAACAATAAGCAAAAATACATGTTTATCAAAATTGTATTTTGAAAATGCGGGCTATAAAGTAGATGATTAATGCCTTACATGCCGATCGAGTAGAATGCACTGAAGGTACAAGTTTCCCATGCCATTCTCTTTGATGTGAGCCTTCCACATGACCCTAGCTTGAATAATCCAACAGTTCTGATATATGTGCTCCATTTGGACTCGATGAAAATTCAACACTACTAGGAAAAGGCCTGCTAGTGGCGCACCTGTTTTGGCTACTAATGGCGCACTACAGGTGCGCCACTAGCATCACGCCATTAGAACTTTTTGGTGCGCCATTACTATCTGACTTAGTAATGGCGCACCACATAGAAGTGCGCCATTACTAACAATTTTTTTTCAAATTTTTTTCAGAATTTTTTTTCAAATTTTTCTTAATCTCGGGTCACTATGGCTTAATCTCAGGTCAATGTGCTTAATCTCAAGTCAAATCGCACTTCGTGGTCAAACTTCCCGAAAGGTCACCCATCCTCACACTACTCCAGCCCAAGCACGCTTAACTTCAGAGTTCTATCCAACCCAGCACCAGCTCACTTAACAGGCACTTATTGATATATCTAGCATATCAATCCTATTAAACCTTGTTGATGTCTAGGACTTTGTTCATGTTCATGAGTGTGATGAAATTTTGAAAAAATATTTCAAACTTCCCGGTCATATTACGTATCATATTTTGAAAAAAAAATCCAAATTTTTTTTTAAACTAATTTTTTTTCTGTTACTAGTGGCGCACCTAGCAAATGGTGCGCCACTAGTAAGTTTGAATTTTTTTTTCATTTCCCCCCTCTAGATCTTAAAAGCCCCGTATCTTTTGTTCTGTTAGGTTTTTGGGGATTTTGAAGATGTTGAACAAAGTTCCCCCGTTCAAATCGTATGTAACTTTTCGAGTAGATGATTTTTCATATAAAAAGCTTTTTAATCCAAATTCGTATGCAAAAGTTATGCCCATTTTACAAATTCCAGAGAGATTTTGCAAATAAAGTCAAAATTCATATTTGTAAATTTTCCCAACAACTAGACCACATATCAAATGGGAAACTTATTTTATTTTATTTTTTCTGACATTTCCATCATTTTCTTTTATTTTTTCTAAAACTGAAAAGGCGGTCCAAGGGGGTGCATTCGGTGGAATTTTTGGGCAAAGTTAGTAATGGCGCACCGTGGGTGTGCTGCGCCATTACTAGTTACTAAAAATAAAATGTTAGTAGTGGCGCACCGAGCGTGTGGTGCACCGAGCGTGTGGTGCGCCATTACTAGTTTTGAAAAAAAAAATTGTTAGTAGTGGCGCACCGTGGATGTGGTGCGCCATTACTAGTTTTGAAAAAAAAATTGTTAGTAGTGGCGCACCGTGGATGTGGTGCGCCATTAGTATTTGGACACTAATGGCGTACCAACACATGGTGCGCCATTAGTATATAGTAGTGGCGCACCACATGTGTGGTACGCCATTAGTGTCCATATTATCTATAGCCATTTTCCTAGTAGTGCAAGTTCCTGTGCGTAGAATAAAACAAAAGGATGAGGTAAAATTATTTTGCAAGGGAAGCATAAAATTAAACAGACAAGGAGCATAACATTATAGTGGGCCAACACTAATCATGTCAAATTTATACATATTATTCTTGTTTTTCTTATTTATTTTCTTCTTCCTTTTCTTCTTCTTTTTCTCCTTTTTCTACTTCATCAAATTATCTCCTCCTTCCCAGTCCAAGATTTCCACCACCCTCAATTGCACATCTCGCGATTTTTTTTGGGGTTGCATCTCGCAATATAATGCGTAGATTGATTGTGTTATATTTGGACGGGGTGTTTCGGAGCCATGGAAAAAAAGTATATCCTACGGGTTTTGATTATAGCAATATAATATTTTGCAATGATGAAAAAAACTATTATGTATTTCAGACTCACTGTACATCTGGTTTTAACTAATATACAAGATGAACAAGCCGACAAAAGATGTTTTAATCGCCAAGCCTGTTACTATGTTCTAGTGTATGCCATGTGCTACATCTTTTAAGATAAAGACCAAGTGACAAAACAATGGTGATTATTTTCATTGGAGGGGTGATGGGTTGACTGATGACAGGAGCTGGCGGCGATGCCATCACCCTCTTAGAGGTGATCGATCCGTATGAGATTACCATGGTCGTCGTGTAGGAGATGACTTTTCCTCTATAGAAAGATGGAGACAAATATGGTACAGCGGGGCTTGTTTATATAAGCATAGTGGGCGGCGGGAAAACGAAATAATTTTGAAAATTTGTTTTTGGCAGGCTAGGTCCCCGTGGGTGACATATCTGTCAGATCTTTAATATTCGGCAACCTATTAAAAATTGTTTATTAATCAAGGAAACAGACATCTCAAAATCGGTCCATGATCAACCGAATTGATTCACATCATATTTAATAAATGCAAATTTGTGATTTATGATCACTTTCCTATGATTCCGTATCTGATTTATCACTTGCGTATAGAATCACAATTTGTTGCCTATGAAAGGTTGACTTTCTTCTTTATGGATATTTCTTAATCTTTCTAATTTTCACATTAAATTATTTATTTTTCCCTTTTATATTCTGTTATTTTCCATTACCTTGATGATATCTTTAATTATGTTATAGGTAATTGCCCTTGTGTAAATCATGTCTTTAATTATTTTATAGGTAATTGCTACAGGACAATAGACAATTTTATTATTTTAGTATAAATCATGTCTAACACATAAGTTTACGATCCTCATGTATATGAAACAATATAATTGGAATACAAATCATTCACTCGACCACAGCTTTGCAAAAGATAATATTGTTTATTATTTTTCATCACAACAATCTGTATAACACACATACGTACAAATGAGAAACAATAGTACATCAACTAAAGATAATAGTAGCAGAAGTACGCGCTCCCATAGATAGCACACAACATAATTTTGTCTATCTATGCGTATGGATTAGCAGCAACGGTATTAGACACATGCCCCTCTCTGTGTATGCATTAGCAGAAGCAGCACATCAGCAGCATCTCTCGGTCACGAAAAATTAACAGCTCCATCTCTCTCTCTCTCTCTCAACGCCTGAGGGCTGGTTCATCTTGCGAAACACGAAAAAATAAGTACTCCGGTTGCTGCTGCTCGTCGGCATCACAATTTTGCGCGTGGGTAAAACTGCTCTGGCCCTTGGGCCTTTCTCATACATGCCTGCTCTCTCTCCCATACGGAGCAGCAGAAGCAAGCAAGCCCACGCTAAGGAGAACACACTGGTAATGAGGTGACCATTGGAGGTAGCAAGAGCATCCCAAAATTATTTTGACGTAAGATAGGAGAGGGAACCTTTTGTCTCTTTTAGGTAGTGTAGATATAGATAAATGGTTTGCGAGTAAGCACGTGTATCACTGCTGCCATTACTAAAACATGGCATGGGGCTGAGAGCAAACATGCAACTTGGAATTAGCATGATTGCTGGGATAAATAAAAGATAACTGAAAATCACATTGTCATCAAGTAAGAGACAACAAGCAAATTAATAACCCTTGATTATTTGAATCCGAACGATTACATTGATAAATGCTCATAAGGAGCAATGCAACAACTAACATACTAAGAAATATAAATAACAATGTAGACCCCCTCACGACGTCGGATTAGGTTATCAAAGTGGTTTGTGGAAAGCGTGGTTGGGAACTGAATAGGCAGATTATGATCATGCATCTTTAGTTTCTTACACTTACGTGAGGATCCCTCACCAAGACCACGATCTCGGTGCGGTTCTTCATCTTCCAGTTGACCTAGATCATCAGGGTGAAGCTGAGTCGTGTCTTCTTGATCTTGATGGTTATCCTCGGAACTATTGGATGACTACATGTCAAAGAAAATGGAGTGGCAAGGGTGGAGCGTTCTGGTTTGGGTGGTGCAAGGGTGGAGCGTTCTGGTTTGGGTGGTGCAAGGGTGTAGCAATTTATAGATGTTTATAAGGAAACATTGATTAGAAAATCCTTCTATGAAGCAACTGAGATGATCACAATCAGAAAATAAAATCTTTTAGAATCAGATTTATGATTCGGCGTGATCAACATAGTAGTAGTTTACAATGAAAAAGAATGAACATGCCATTAAATAAAGTAACACTACCAAATTTTATGTAACCAACCCATTTGGAGATATAAAGGAAACACATTTAAGGCTGATGATACACGTTCTGATTTGATGACATGGTTGGTGATTGGCATGATCACTTGCCGTAATATACTATTCGTTTCCGGATATTATATGGGG
>NC_057799.1:636674614-636713375 GCF_018294505.1 Triticum aestivum | reverse complement strand
ATGAAAACAACATCAGATACATGTATGATTTTAGCCTTTTCATGAGCATGTATGTATTAATCCTCTCGAGCATACATAACATATGTAAACAAATGTATCAAATGTAACCTGCATGCTAAATGATGACAAGACATGCATGCTCCAGGTTTTAATCAAACTGTACAAAGAAAATTTAACATGTTGCGGGTCTTTATGAAGCCAAACATTATTTCTGAATCTCAGATTACACATGACACGGTACGCTGTGTGACATGTACATTGCCAGAAACATTGCGATAGTGGAAAACCTATAACAGCGATGAAGGTCCTACTATGACGGATGTTTATTGAGATGCAGTTAGTAGTTCAACTAATTGGAGTATACCTCCAACAACCAAGATACCAAATGAAAAGATATGTAAATAAACCGAATTACAGCAATTCTTGACTGAAGGAAAAGTAAATTCCGTATCTATAAATCCAGCAGGTCTATTAAGACCGGACTTCAGCCTGTAAGTACTTCCTTGTAGACGATGTTCTTCATTGAGGTCAGCAAGGACACGGTCGGTCTTTTTCGCTTCTTTGGATTGTTATTTTTCTTGTTGGACTTCTCCTTCGGCTTCTCCTTCTGAATAAGTATCTTTATGTTTCTCTTCGCGGTTGCTCGAGACAAAGCAACATAGAGTTGACCATGAGAGAACACCGGAATAGGTAGATACACACCAGCAATCGGGATGGTCTGCCCTTGAGCCTTGTTAATCGTCATAGCAAAGCTAAGCCTTATAGGAAATTGCTTCCTCTTAAACTTGAATGGAAACATGTCGTTGTCAGATGGGCACAGAGGTATTCGAGGAAGGAAGACCCTCCTACCAGCGTGTTGTCCAATCACGATTTCTGCATCAATGGTGTTCCTCTCAAAACCTCTAACAACAAGCCTAGTACCGTTACATAGTCCATTAGCTGGATCAATGTTCCTTAGAAGTATGACCGGGCAGTTCAGCTTTAGTTTGAGTGCATGCGGAGGAAGACCATTGGGAGTCAATCCGTTAAGAAACTCAGGAGCTTAGTAGCCATATGGGTCGTCCTCCGCACTGTCAAAGCTATGGTAGATTACTTCATCTCCGTGGAAACACTCTATCATGCGGATGTTTATCTTATCGACGTTGTCATTTGTCGTGGAAAGGATGGCGCGAGATGTCATGTAATTCGAATCAGACATGTTGTCATCTAGACTCAGAAACACGTGGTCAATCAGCTTCTCCAGGTCGTCAACCTCGCATGTAGATGGCAGACAAATGTCATCAGGCAGTAGTATGTTGCCTTGATCGTCGGCTTCCTCTGTGCCATTACCGACCCTGAGCAAGTAATCTGCAAACCACGTGTCATTATGAGCCCTCATGTTGGTGATGAGCCGAAGCTGCCGCATACCCTTCCATAGATGAGAATTTCGGAGGCTTGCATCAATTATCTCGCCCCGTGACCCCCTTCTGACGACCGGAAGCACCTGCCTAAAGTCCCCGCCAAAAACAACAGTCTTTCCTCCAAAGGGTCGGTTGCGTATTCCCATGATGTCACGCATGCTATTCTCCAATGCCTCAACAGCTTGTCGCTTAGTCATGCTGGCCTCGTCCCATAGTATCAATGAGGCCATCCTTAGCAGCTTGGCGGTCCCACTCTGCTTGGTGAAGCTGCACAAGGCTCCATCATCGCAACTCAGTGGGATTTTGAACCTCGAGTGGGCAGTCCTACCGCCAGGCATGATAGAAGCAGCGACGCCCGACGTCGCGGTAGCGATAGCAATCTTGCCCTCGCCCCTCACCTTTGCGAGTATCGCCCTGTAGAGGAAGGTCTTCCCTATACCTCTAGGGCCATCTATAAAGAATACACCCCCATCACCTCGTTCAACAGCCAATAGTATCTCGTCGTATGCGGCCCTTTGTTCCAAATTCAAGGAAGATGAAAATTTAGTGTCACTTTCATCAAACTCAACGGTTGATTCCTCGATGATCTCTCTGGCCTCGCCCTCAGTTGGGTCAAACACATCATCAATGGTTAGAAGAGTGAAATCGATAATGTCTTTACCCATGGACTGCAACATAGCCCTAATGTCAAGCAACACCATCTGCTCCACCTCATTCGGGGACGGGCGTGTTCGACGGTAGTCATCAGACATAGGCTCGAGGTGCCTATCCCATAAAATGCGCACATCGCCTGGCTCGCAGTGCACCAAGAGGGTTGCGAAGAGCCTCCTAAGAGAACATGACATCGCCCACTGCTCCGCCTCAGTAAGACAGTCGTCGAGCGTGTTGTCAGCCTCGATGAGTCCCAACCTTTCAGCAGCCTCCCTAAAGCTCCCACATACCACGCCGTCCATGGTGAGCAAGTCCTCAAATCTTGTTTTGCCCGTAACATGGTTCAACAACACACGCAGGTAGTATCGCTCCCCCTCGGCAGGATTGGTAGACACGATACGACCTATTTGAAAACGTTCAACCCGCCGCTTCCAGAACTTCTTTCTCTTCTCCCACGTGAAGCTTCCGGGAAAATCCTTGTACAATATATGCCTTGCCCAAGGGTGTTTTTCGTTAGCCTTGAAATACTCAGTTAACATGGATTTTGAAGCATTTTCGGAGGAGACAACATTTCTCAAGTCAGCCTGTGCATTGAATGCATCCCTATGCATATTCGGGAGATGAAGAGCCAACTGCAAGACAAGCGGGTAATTGGCGCACAGTGGGAAGCCAAATATCCTCCACATAGCCTCCGGAGGGGTGACCCATCTTGCGTCACCGTATCTCTTGATCTCATCAATGTTACCATCAGCGTCTGGCTGGTCGATGCTGAAAGAAGCCTTATCATGACCCTTATAAATGTATTTGACGGCCTTTATGCTAGAGCAGACCTCAACATTGATGTGGCAATTAAACATCCGCAAAAGATAAGGATTATACGGCACAACCCATCGGTTGTCCAACATTTTCCCTCGGACCTTAGCACGTCTTCCATCGTCTCTACGCCGATAAACTGGGTATGAGTCCTTGCCTTGTACCGTGTTCTCATTGAACGGCCGAGGGTATCTGCACTTGCATTCATTGTCTTGCATGCAAACATTCTTCGGATTGAGAGCACCGCATGGTCCGTGCATCATATGTTTAACCACCATTGCATACAATTCCGGATACTTTTGCTTGTCTGGGAGCTCTGCGGAAATGAGTCGGTCATACTGCTCCGGGACGAGAAGCTTGTATGTTGAATCCATGATCAACAAAAAATGTGCGTGTGGGAGGCCCCTCTTTTGGAACTCGACTACGTACACATAAGCAACAACAACACCCAGGACAATTTTCTTGAGCAACGGGTCTTTCATAGCCTCTAGCTTGCCGTAGAACACGCGGGCCACAATATCAGGACGATCATGCGCCGTCTGACCAGGAAGCAACTCATTTGTTATCTCTTCCCATTTAGGGTTGCAAGTCATGGTTAAGAAGATGTCAGGCTTCCTGTATGTATGGACAATTGCCATGGCATCCATATGTCACTTCTTCATGTCGCGGTCACCACCAGGGTAAGTTCCAGGGAGCACTATTCTTACCCCAACAGCGCTTGCTCGCGTCTCCCCCGATGTGGTCGCATCAACAACTACTTTATACAAGTCGGCACGGATCTGCGTCTGGTTCTTCCTGTACCACCTCAACCGACAACTCTCAATCTTGATGTACATGTCAACCGCCCATTGCTGCAGTAGGCGTGCTCCACAGAGTATGGGATTGAAGATCCCAGGCCGTGTTTGCGGCATGTAACAGTAATAGTCTCTCACGGAGACGCATAACCTGCTATTCCCCTCTGCACATGTTTGAGTAACATCGCATGAGCATTCTTTTGAGAAATAAGATATTATTTGTAAAAAATGGGACACAAACAACATACCTGCATCCTCATCATCATCATGGCCGAGTCTTGGATGTTGTACAAGCTCCCAAGAAACATTACGTTTAGGTAGCTTCGGATGCCAACCTAGCTCCCCCCTTGGATAGAATAAGGGATAAGTCAACGGGTCATATGCTCCTGAGGTCACACGTATACTATGCCTTTCGTTGTTGTTACCACAAAGTGTAATCCTGCGGTCAAACCTTTTGGCTAGGTCATTGCCCTCAACCCAAATTGCAGCGACCTCAGATGACACCGGTCTATTATATCTTCTTTGGTCAAGCCTCTTATCAGTGTTTAGGTCTATCCTATAATCATCGAGGTTGTCTTTGTGTGCACCCAAACTCCTAAATTGCTGGGAGTATGGGTTTTCTTTGAGTATGTCTACCAAACTCTTCACGACATCCTGGTCTAATTGCTTGGTGGCCGCCTTACGATGAGTTAGGTTTGGGTCGTCATGGTAGAAGTACAACTGCAGATGTTTTGGATGGGAGCTTGACCCGAACGAATGCATGCTGTAAAAGTTTTTGGTCTCCGAACACCGAAGCTTGAGCTTAATGAAACACTCTGTGCATTGAAGGGCTTGCTGGGTGGCTTTATGATTTGCAGGGCAGGTGGAGGAATTGATTCCGCTGGCAGGTTTTAAGTTTTAACTTCGCCATCACTCGTTGGATTATTGCAGTTGGGCGCCCGGGGTGGGCCGCACACAAATTAATTACGTTCTGCAGTGTCCTACATGCCTCGATTATCACAAATTATCACAGGTGTACTGTTGATTGGCCATCATGTGGCCTACGTACGAACGCCGCGTGCACCGGCAGATACATGCAAAAGGCCGATGCAACAACATAGAGCAAACCAGAAAGCTAAAAACAGATTACTCTGAAAACCAGATAGCTAAAACCATACGGTGCTAAAGCAGATACATCGCCCGGGATACATATGTGAACTACATCGATTCCATCACGCTGGATACATATAGGGATGGGGTTGAGATTCAGAGCTTCAGCATGCAGATAATGGCCATGAGCACCAGGTTGACGACGCCGAGGACAAAAATGTTCTTCAGCCATGCTTGATTATGTTCAAGCAGTGATGCATGATGATAGACGGATGCATGGGAAATCAGGTGTCCCCAACGGGCGCTGAAGTACTGTATTACTTGTTCTCCCACTTCCAAAAACTGCACCCGCCGAACTGCCGAAAACAGCAAAAACTGATCAGCAAGGTGTGGGGAAAATGGATGAAGAAAGATCTTGAAAAACTTACTCCATGCCTTTCGCACTTGTACAAATGCCGCTCTGGGTTTTCTACCGTCCCTGAGACAAACCACATCACGAAGCCGGCGTTGCACTCCGGGTAACGGATGAGAGGGAGAGGGGGCACCTGGTTGGCGGTGTGGTGCGACACAGGAGGCGTGGAGCTAAGCTGTGACTTGGATGAACACATGGTGTTGAGCTGGGCGGGCGAACTGAGGAGTTGAAGGAGGAGTGCGAGTATGATTTGAGCGAGGTGTTTAAATGGACGGGGAGGAGTGTGAATGCAACTAGCCGTTCAACGCCACGCTCCTGGCCTACATCTGCGCGTGTCAGCTTGGTGAGAATACATGGGATACAGAGATTTATATGAGAGTTTTGATTCATTATACAGCTTGAGCGTATTAAAGGTGCACGAATCACGAGTGTGTGCGGTTTGAATTCCGACAGCGCGTAGCCGCATGTCCACTCAAGATTATTCGCACCGAGTACCTACATATATGTATATACTGTACAATACGATCCCATCCTGCAGCTGTATATATACGCGCGCCTTTGCGATCCTCAACGTGGGACGTGGCAGCAGAACTAGTAGCTAGGCTTGTGCTAGCACGTAGTTGGTCCGAAGCCAACGTAGCCAGTGGCGGAATCGACGGTGATCTGGATCCCTTGCTGCTGTATGTTGCCGAGGATGGACAGCCCCGACGCCGACGCCGCGAACGCCAGGCAGTACACGCCGCCGCCCATCTCCACCAGCAGGTTCCTCGCCGGCAGCGTCAGCGCCGCGCCGTCGCGCCCGAAGTAGAGGGCCACCGTCGGCACGCGCACGCTCGCGTACCCACTCAGGTCGTAAAACGTGTCCAGCAGCGGCACGCCCGGCGCGCGGGAGGCCGCCGCCGACGGCGTCCGCGAACGCGTCCCGCAGCGCGGCGTAGGCATCGGCCGGGAGCCGCGTCACGGCCGTGCCGGTGTCCATCACTACGCCGCCGCTGCCGTCCTCTGTGACGTCGAAGAGCCCGTCCTGCAGCGGGAGCCTCTCGCCGCCGACGCCCAGCCCTGTCAGGTCCACGTAGTAGAAGCTCAGCTCCTGCGCGTTGCGCAGCAGGGGCACCCACACGGCGCCCACCGGCATGGCTTCGTCCCGGCCGAGCACGAGCGACCCGGCGCCGGCGTCGGGGCTGGCGAGGCAGTAGCTGAACGCGCCACCTGCCGCGCCGCCGAGCTGCCCGACGAGCGACATGGGCCCCCAGCCGAGGCCGAGCAGGCCGGCCGCCCCGACGAAGAGGCTGCGGTTACGGCCATGGTAAAGTTGCGAGGGTCGATGTAGTGGAACTGCAGTGACGACGGTGACCAAGCCGAAGCGCCGGACATGATCACGGCGGAGACAAAGAGGAGGACGATGGGGAGATGCGTGGTGGTCATTGCGGCGTGCATGGCCATGGTGCGCATGTACACACACAAGTGTTTGTGGAAACTTCGAGCAGGAGCTACATAGGTAGCAGAGGCCCGGAGGATTTATGCATGAGTTTCGCGGTGTGTGGGTGGCAAGTGTGGTGTGGTTCATGCACTTGTGTGTTTGCCACGTATGATAACGCATTGTTGATAATAAAGTCCATTTGATCGATCGTAACGTCGAACGCAAGTTAGTGAAGGCGTTGTTTTGACCGGGTTTGATGATATTTGGTTTGGGTTTTCTGGAGTGCAGGCTCTGCTTTTTTGGCTCAATAGAAAGGCATTTTTGCCTGTAGATCCAATCGTGCCTTTTGTCCATCTTTCATCTTTAGGGACCGCTTTTAAAAAAAAAAGGACCGCCTATACATCAGGCGACCGATTTTTTATTTTTTTGAACTTTCAGTCGATTTTTTTTCCAACCGGTCATCACCCTTTTTCATTAATTTCTTAATAGAAATACATTGTCGGTTTAGCTGGCTTTCCTCAATTTCACAGATAGTTATATGGAAATCCAACAACCGCCCTTCTTTGTCCTTGAGTGTTCCAATGCTCTTCTTCCTCTTCTTGCTAGTCGCTATCCCTTGCACCTTCTTTTCAGAAAAAACTTTCAATTTACTTATCATTTGTCCTGGCAGTACAGAGAACAGTGCCAGAAGTATCAAAAAGTATAATCAGGTTGGTGGACCATATAGTGACGACTACAAGTCAAAGCCTGTCCTCCACTCTGGCAAAGTCTTGGAGAGCCCTCACCAACAACGCCGCAACGTCCATGTCTCGAGGTCAGTCGTTGTCAAATCTCATGGGGGCTGGGGGGCAGGGGATTTCTGATGATCCATCTATTTCTAAGATAATATCCCTACTCATCAATTTTCAGTTCCGCATCCAAAAGTAGAGCTGATGCACTACGATGAGTACTGAACAGAATATATATTCTGGATGAAAATAGGTTGTGTTACTCATACAAGGAACCAGATAGGCTGCCATGCAAGATGTTTGCATAGAGAGCATAACCACAAAATGATTACAAGACGAAAGTAAACCATCATTGCCAACTTTCCCCAATAATTAATTCAACATCTCAAAGTGAAATGGAAAAGTTATTTAGTTCGATCCTTTCATACAGCTATCCCAACTAATTAGTATCATGTGCCTATGAGTGGGATGAGTTAGAAAGTTGGGTTTCTTTTTGGCCGTGGAGAGCAAATCATCTAATCATGCGGATATTTCTATGCAAAAAACACATCATTTTCAAACATGACATCTGAGTCGGTCGCACTATTATCACTAAAATTCTTGAGTTCATTTTGCCGTCGCGAAAAGGAGATCAGGAAGTTCACGATGGTGTGCTCACAACTAGACAATGATTGAATTGAGTGGTAGCTAGAGTTAGTTCAGGTGTTGAACCCAACCTACATTGGCAGTCTCCATTCTTGAACATTAATTAGGGTATGATTAGTGGATCTTGTCACTAGCTAGTGCTAGCCCAAGATTCTTTACAAGTATTTTAATTACATGGATGCGTGCTTACTAGCTAACCTAAAAGCCGACTACCTAAAAGTGCCTCGATTTGTTGACATATACCGTTAGAAACCAAATTAGTTGTCTCTGCACTATGTCATCATAGGTCACTTGCATGAATGGATGGATGCAATTAGTTGGAGTATGCACAGTGATCACTTAATAAACTTCGTTCTAGAAGATTGCATGACAATATAGCCACAACCACCAGGAAAACATTGATATGAACCCACTATCTAGCTCCCTTCGAATTTTGGAAGCTGACATTCTGGTTTTTAATGTATATGATTGGATGATGTGTATCGACCTGCAATTTTTTTCGTGCAAAGTGTGTGCATGCTTTGCATGTTGACATGGTCTTTCAAATTTTAAATGTTTACATATTCTATCATTAATTTTTGTTAAAACATATTCAGAAAACATAACAGAACTGTTGTTATATTATGTAAACACTTTTGAAGATAAATCTGTACATGTGATTTCCATACATCTGACTGAAATATTTTAGAAACTGTTGGTGGCTACAAGTGAAGAAATTGGGCAAATCAACGTTTTAGAAACTATTGGTGGTTACAAGTGTCCAAAATGCTTGTCTTTCACAGTAGAAAACACAATTTATCTTTGACTACCTAGTTATGTTTGGTCCACATCCATCCCTTACGATATCAACGTTAATTATGAGCAAATGCTATACTAAGGTTTATAAAAATTGGTCCAAATGTATGGTATAAAATGGAGAATTTAGGAGTGATTGAACAACTAACTCGAACGAGCAAGTTTGCATTAAACCATGAGTGCTTACGTATGCACAGTTGCAGCGGTCAGTCGTGAGCTGTGATAAAAGAGTGAGAAATGCAACATGCCAAGCCTTACGGTGCAGATACGCATCAAGCTTTCAAGGATCATTCAGTAAAGCAGGATGGTGTGCTGACCAGTACCGGGCACTAGACAATAATTGAGTGGTAGCTAGAGTTAGCTCAAGTGTTGATTGGAAAGTTTTTTTTGGTAAAGAAAAGATCTTGAACGCATTTTTTTGTTAGTATCTCGAACGCAAAGTTGGCAGGCCGTACTTGGGAGATAGCATATGATTTGTTGATCTTGTCACTAGTTACCTAATGGTACAATGCTTTACCCATACTTAAATCACTTGTGTGGATGCTTACTAAAATCCGACTACTGAAAAGTACCTCGATTTGTTAACCTGTATCGTGTTAACAAATTAGTTGTCTGTGCACTATGTCACCTCAGCCTTGAGGTGACTTGCACGCATGCATTAGTTAGTTGGTTTATAGTTTCACTTAAATAAAAAAGTTCATTCTAGTAGAGTAGCTAGCTAGGATGCGCATTAAATCGCTGTTTTGACCTTTATATATTTAGGGTTTAGGGTTTAGGCATGTTCACTTAGAGGACTACCTAGTTATGCGGAAATCGTAAAAATATTAAGCTTTGAATCGTCACGTTGTGAATATTGTATATTTTTTCTCCAAATTTGATGCTTAGGTTTCAGTCATCAATTTTTACTACAGTGTACCATAAAATTTAAGAGAATTGTTATATGATAAGGGTATATTTCAAGAAAAATCCATGTATTAGACTTCCATATATTTGATCAAAACATTTAAAAAACACTGATGATTAAACTTTCAAATTTGACTAAAACCGAGTTGCACGGAGGCTGAAAGGGTCTCAATGGCGGAGGACCTCGCTTGGCTCCCACTGGCGGATGACAGGAGAGCCTTTGCCGAGGCCTAAGCTCTCAGGTTGTTATTGTACGCTCTCCGGTTTGGGAGGCCGAGGCAACTGCAGCAGACTCTACCACTGTGGGCCGAAAAAACTTGGAAAGCCCTTTTAATTTTCTAGGTGTGTTGCAGCTGTGTTTTTCTAGAGAATGTTGCAGTTGTGCTCCTTAACACAGTACAATCACCGACGTTCACATATATGCACATACACTCACTCCTATTAACACACGCACCCACACCCTATCCTTACTAGTTGACTGCCCGTGCATTGCCACGGTCTCTTCACATTTTCTTGTTGCATATATTAACATAATGCTATAAAATGCATTTATCGAAAAGATAGTCACATTCCCGCAAAAATAGATAGCCACATACTATTTCAAAAAAAAATCAACTTCGGTTGGTCATACGCATAGAAACTCGTAATGCAACTAATTAGCCTTTATTAACTAAGATCTACTTGAAGCATTTAAGATTTTTGTTTTTATGCAACACAATCAGCACCGCATTTTCATTGATAGGGTGGAGAAAAACCAATCAAAGTTTAGTACAGGAAAAAGAAAAACATTACCTATAAGCTACTTGCTATAGCAGCGAGACAACTAATTAAAAGGATTAGAGATAAAGTGCGTCGGCCTGTTTAGCTCTGGTGAGCATTAGGTGATGTTTGCTCTGCATTCAGGGCCTGCTCTCTTCAGCAGTTTTTCGGAAGAGAATACTCAGGGTGAAGCCGATAGTATTGAAGGTCCTCTCATTTCTTTCTTTTCAAAGCATCCACCAATGAAGTAGAGCATAAACCAATCTTGCTTGAGCTGCTTGTTAGAGAGAGTTTTATTTGAGTCGCCAGGACCACCAATTCAGCGGGGAATTCGTACACCCATGTTAGAGGGGAGAGAGAGGACGCCGATCAAAACGACCGGCGAGAGAGCGAAAAACAACCAGAGCAAGGGCTCGGGAAAAAGACTCTCTAGGGCAGCCGGTCAACATGACCGGCGGACGAACCCTAGGTACGAGCGGCGCGGCCCCAGGCGGTGGTCATGGAGGCCGACCGCCCCGGGGGCGGCGTGCAGGTGCGGAAGCGGCGGCGGCTAGGGTTTAGAACCCGGAAACTGATACCATGTTAGAGGGGAGAAAGTGGTTTGGTGGAATAGATGTTGTATTGCTTGAGCCTCATGGGCATATATATAGGAGTACAGTGATATACTTGGAGTACAAGACAAGTCAGAACAAATCCTAATCTATCTCGTCTTTCCTAATAATCAATATACTCAACAACCCAGAAGGAATTGCTTGAGCTATGGTATAAAAAATGGTACACTGATTGTTTTGGATTTTTATAAATAAGATGTCATACTTGCATAGATGAAGAGTCTTCATCTTTAAAGGGGAAACTGAAATTCAGAACTTGCCGAAGTTCCAAGTAGCCAGTGCTCAATGCTGCAGGAACATCCATCATAATCTGAGCACTCTGACTTCAAGCTTTCCAATAGGTATAACCATGGCCGTGAAAAAAAACAGATGCTTATTTTTATGCCTTTTTACCAAGATGGCGATAGAGTATAGACTAAAATGGTTAAAAAATAATAATTTTGAACTACAAATATTTCCTTTTCCTTGCCCCATGATTGCTATTTATTTCCTTATTTTGAGGTTCCAAAAAGAAAGACTTTGCATAGCTGAAGCACTAGGGTAAATTTTTTTACGAAATTTTGAAACTATCGTTCTGATTTAGTAAATTTCAAATTTATGCACCGGTCGTCCTCTGTTGGGCCGAAGAGGTTCTCTTTGTCCTCGCGTTCGTCTTCGTTTGGACCGAAGAGCTCTCTTTGTTCATACAATAGCCGAAGAGTGAGCCTTCCTTCACCACCCGAAGGAAAGGGCTGCTACCTACATGGCCCCATGCAAAAAACGCACCCCCTTTGATCTGGAGCTCTTCTTGCCAAACCCTCGCATCAACATGACTGTATCGATGAAAAAAACCCATTCACACAAAAAATAGCTTGAATTGTACATCATGGAGAATGAATTCTACTGATTATTCTACATCGTCCGTCACAAGACTACATCAAGCTTGGTGAGAAATATTCCAATTACTCTCACACATCTACACATCTAGATGTTGCCAACCTCATAGACGTTATCCCTCATCCTGATCCTTGTCACTGGTCGTGCACACCCCGACCCTTGCCATCCGCGGACATGAATCGGATGTTGCCAACTTCGGCAGTAATAACAATATGACAAAGGGGTAATGTCTAGGATATTGGTGGAAGCTAGATGATTACACGTGTGCAATTAATTAGAAAATCTCTCACCAAGGGCGATGTAGGCTTGCGGTGATCAATGTAGATTGAAAGGCAAAATTTGTCCTCCAAAATGCATGTTTCAAATTGTACTTCGTCCAAATGGATTCTACACATCGATGCAGTTCTTGTGACATGGAAGTTTGACCGGGAGGAGGTGTGGTGTATAGGGCGTACTGGATGTCCAATGTAGGCGAGTTACAAGAGGCTCTTCGGCCTTCATGAGAAGGAAGATCCACCCTTTGGCTTTCCCGCGGCGGAAGAGTGATCTTTAGCCCAAAAGGAGGATGAAAAGGGCCTCTTCATCCAACGCGAGGACGAAGAGCCACTCTTCGGCCAAACAGAGGACGAAGAGAGCATACATTTGAAATTTACAAAATCGGAACTATGGTTTCAAAATTTCGTAAAATAAATAAACAATATTTGAGGCTTTGAACTTTTTTAAACAAATGACTATAGTTTCAAAGGTAAAGTGTCATTTTGTCAAGCATACCAGAGATTGAATTGCATTTGAGGCTGGTAACAAACATCTATCACAGCATGCAAGCTACAATGTGTTCAAGCTCCATCTCCAATCCCTTGACTTAATTCCAGTACTAGCGCTAAAGCAACTGAGATATTAATTAATGATGATTGCAATAAAAATTGGTTTAATCGGAAGAATATCTTGAGGTTAAAGGACTATAGTTGGTTAGGAAACTATAAAAACGAGGAATCACCCTATCAACAAAAACGTAATATAAATATATAAAGCAACTCTTTTGCTAGTTACTTATACCTACCATACCACCTTGTTAAATTCATTACATAGGAGCACTACATGCTAGTTTCCCTATTCTCTCACACCACACATTGCAAGATAGTAAAATAGTTGAACTGGGCAAATGTGTGTAATCGCACTAGGCAAACCAGACCTGCTATTGGAGAAGCAACAAAATCGGGGCTCATTAGTCCGATCCTTATTTTGATTATGCGCTAGCCTGAGAAGAGACAGAGAAAGATAATGAAAGGGCAGAGAGGGGCGTGGCGGCGGTGACGGACGTGGAAGAGGCATGAGAGACTGAGCTACAGTGACATTCATTCAGTGACCACCTGCTAGGCAGGCTGCCACTGTGCCACATATAAATAAACTCAATTGTATACATGCACTGAATCGTGAGCTAAGTAAAACAAAACAAAAATAAATTACTTTTCCAGTGTAGTGAGCCTCAGCTATAGCTGTCTTCAAGAGTTCAAGACGCACTTTATTTTCCTACATCAGTTCAAATAAAAAAAACAAAACATACAGAGCATTCAGGTTCATGTATTCAGTATAAGTCAATAGATAACTGTCAATGTTACAAGTTGTGGAAACCGCAAATTTAGTTATACTAAGAAAATAATAATCCATAAAATCCTTATGATGTGAAGATAAGCAGTGGCAGACAACCATATGGTACGCCGTTTCTTTATTTACTTATCTATAACTCACCATTGACTTGTTATCTTGTCTAATACAATGTTTTATTATATTGCATAAATTAATAATAAAATAGTTCAATGACATATAAAATCCAATATATTAACTTTAAATTATGGTGGGAAGACATTATTTGCAACCCTAAATCATGCAATTATATAAAATTGATGTTAAATTATCTTTTTCAAAAATACTTCTTTTGGCCTAACGCATCTTCGATATATCGTTGCAATCTCAAGACGGGAACACAGCGAGACAACCATATAGTACGCCATTTATTTATTTACTTATTTATAACTCACCCTCGACTTGCTATTTTGTCTAATACAACGTTTTATTCTATTACACAAATAATAGTAAAGCAGTTCAATGAAATATAAAGATGCAATATATTAATTTTAACTTAGGTTTGGAAGACATTATTTGTAACCCTAAAGGATGCAATTATATAAAATTGATGTTAAGTTATCTTTTTCAATAATATTATCTTTTCTTTTGGTTAAATTGATTTTTTTCTAAAGCAAATAAAAACACTAAATCACATGCTATTATAACTTAATCTGTGCTACTTAGACGAATTGCAGGTATATGTACATGTTTATATTTGTTTTGTTATAAGTACACAAATATCAGGGCAACAAGTCCTAGAACTATTAGAAGTTTATAGATTGCATTATTTTAGGTGTAAGTAAATAAACAATAATTACCAATATACTGAAATACAATTCTAGAGTAAAAATGGAGGAATATGTCCTTGATCGTTGCTTTCTTATTGTTTTTTTGTTGCCATACATGCCTTTCATGTTTCTTGGTTCAACAATCAGCCAACATCACATGCATTTATTGCTGAAACAACATCATTTAGCTCAATTTGCATTCAATAAGTCCATTTTTTATTGTTCGATGTGTAGTTGACACAAAGAAGATTCCCACGTATTTAATGAAACAATATCGCTCACAATAGAAATGCCTAGGAAATTGGCTCTTGATACTTTTTTTTTGGTTTGATGTACAATACAAGGTTGAGGAATAGAGTTCTATCACCACAACATGCACAATTTCATCAATGATGTGAGCTAAATTCATGTGGCTTTCGGACCGCGGCGGTGGCGGGGATGCGGGAGCCCCGTCTGGTTGTTTGCGACATGCCCCCATACGGGGTGCTCAAGGACATATCGGTGGTGCGCCCGGCCACCGGGATATGGGGCCCTCCAAACCGCAACTCTGTCATGACGCTAACAACCCTAAGAGATGATGAGAAGGAGGCAGTCATGGCTGCGAGAGGGGACGTCGTACATGGCACGAAGGAGGAGGGCTGCAACATTAGTTTGGATGTTGGCAATTAATGGCATTTTTCTATAAATTCATCAAACAAACAAATGTTGTTTGTCAGTTACTTAACATATTGTAGGTGATCATCATTGCCGCATCGTCAATGACATTCTGTTGTCACTTGCACTAACAACTCATCTCCTACGTATCTACTATGTGAATGCATGTGCGTTGTCATGGAATAAAGTGGAAAATGAAGATAGGATCATTCCTGGTGAGATGAAGCACAAGTGGATTTTAATTTTTAGCATAACAAATATTGCTTATGAAAAAAATTGAGATACAGTGCATGCATTTACAGAAGATGATTGAGAAAGGAATTCCAATGAGGAAGACTCCAAACATGTGTGTTTTGAGCCATGTATGCAAGATCGATAGAAGTAGATCATTAATAAATGAACTTTGGCTGTACCAATACAACCGCAAGGATACGTAATCATGATAATTTGCAGACAATCAAAGATGAAGCCTGTGTAGGAGATATGCCCTAGAGGCAATAATAAATGATATTATTTATCTCCGAGTTCATAATTATGTTTATGTTCCATGCTATAACTGCTATGGTTCTCGAGTCTGCAATAACCACGAGGCTCGGAGGAAGACTCATATGCACGTGTGGAATAATAAACGGTAAAATGTATTCCTAGTCTGGCCTCTAAGACTAGCTCAAGTGTTGCATGATGGTTATGTTTTCCTGATCATGGGCATGTCTATGTCAGCTACCTTGAGGGCACAATGTTAAGAGAACATTTGTGTTGAATCGACCCGGATTGATGTTATGCTATGAGATTCATTCGTCACAAGTTTATTGGTACATAACACAGAGATGGTTAACGTTTGCATGATTCCTTAGACCATGAGAGTATCGAGTTTCTTCATGCTTGCTTCATGAACTTTGGGGTTTGTTAAACGTCATCCGTAAATGGGTGGCTATTACGGCGGCTTACGGGTTCATGGAAAAGTGTGTCAAGTAACTTGATAGCTCAAGATTGGGATTTGCTCCTCCGACGATGGAGAGATATCTCTGGGCCCTCTCGGTGTTACGGTATCCATCATCGTCTGGCCAGACACTTTGTGATTTGATCACGGGGATGCCGGAACACGATAACGAGAAAAGAGAACAATACCGGTAACGAGGTAACTAGCATAGTGGACAAGTTGTTGATCCACGGGAATGCCAACAAGTCTCACCTCGGGTATTTGTAACATATCGCGAAGCAACAGGAATAGCAGACGGCAACTGGAGGTTCACTCGAATATTTATTCGTGTGGGTATAGGGGTCAATATGGGTGTCCACGGCTCCGATGTTGATCATTGATCGGAAGGGGTTCCGGGTCATGTCTATACTTCACCGAACCTATAGGGTCACACGCTTAAGGGTCATCTATCTGCTGAATACTAGACAGGGAGTCTGAGAGAAAATCACCGAAAAAGTTTCGGACACCGAAAAGTTTCGGACAGCGGAATCGTACCGCAGAGAGAGGTCATCGGATAAGTTTCGATGATACCGAAAAGTTTTTTCGGGATACACCATTAAGTCAAATTGGTTTCGGCACATGCCTGATAATTCTTGGAGGATGCCAGAATCATTCTGGAAGCTTTTTGGAATTTTCTGAGATAAAAAACCGGAAATGTTCCGGAGCTGCCGGAGCCACTTCAGATGCGTTTCGCAGATGAAAATCACTAAAACCGGAATTGTTTCGGAACGCGTTGAAAATCATTTTAGTGGGTACTGGAAATGTTCTTAGCCCACATAAATATTTTCAGTTCGATCAGACGCTGAAAAATGTCGTCGTGAATAGTGAAAATCAGCTTTATGGTTACTTTATGGAAAGCCACCTTTTGGGGCTTTGCTCCAAAAGATCTTGGGGATGACATGGATGGATAGGAGCCATTTTTGGGGCCCCTCATGGGGGTGTGGCCGGCCACATGGGGTATCCCCCCTTGGGGACCCTCTAGTTCCTTGGTTTCACTCCTAGGTCCTTGTGGAAGGACTTCATTCATGTGCATTTTGGGTTTTTTGTGAAACTACCCTACCCCCTTGGGATTTCCTATAAATAGAGGTGGAGGGGCAGCCCTCCACACTCATCCCTTGCTCTCATACACATGCCATGCATTATCTGGCTTCTTCTCTCCCTCCCACGAAAAGAGTTTCGTAGAGCTGTAAGGCTGTCTGGGTTCCGGCAGGAACTAGTTCTGGACGGCGAAGCCCTGCCGGATAGATGACACCGTATGTGTGCAACTCTGTAGAGAGATCGTAGTTTCGGTCTTAGTTCGTGAGTGCCTCCCGAAGGGCTGTCCGTGTGACCGTCCGAGTTTCGAAGGTCCTCCCGAAGGGCTGTCCGAGTGACCGTTCGAGTTTCGAAGGTCCTCCCGAAGGGCTGTCCGCGACACCGTCCGGGGGGCTGTTCGACCGCCTCCCGGAGGGCTGTCTGAGGAGCAGATGAGGGTATACATCCTCGCGGTTGGGAGGTTGTAAATCCTAGCTGCGGGGATCTGCACCGCCGATCGTCATCGACTCTACTTCCCGCTGCGCTATGAGTCGGTAACGAAAAAGATCAAACCATGTATGCAGTCTCCATAGTGGTCCTGGGCTGGTGCGTAGGTCGGAAATTTTTTGTTTTCTGCTGCGTTCCCCTACACTGGCATCAAGAGCCGTGCTATGCGTAGATGCAGGTTTCGATCTAGAATACATGGAGATGTATGGGTATTGCATAATATAATTAGGTAGTAGATGAGATCTATTGCTGAAAATTATTTATGCGGGTGACAGATGAAATCTGTTACCCGAGGTTCTTGTTGCTTCCCTAGAATTTGCATTTGCTCAATCTCGAGACAGCATGGTGGAATTTGACAAAGTTCTGGCAATCCGTGATCCTGATTGATCATGGAAGTGCTATCAGTTCTTTGGGTTCTGCCGTAGTCAAAAGAAAGATGAAATTCGCAGATGAAAGGGCATTGCAGATATGATCTGCACGGGGGTCATGCGTATGACGAAGTTTAGTATGGGGCTCGAGATTTAATTATCCCGTGTTTCATACACCCCGAGATGTTAATGTAGCAACTTGAATAATCATACTTGATGATAAAACGTTGGTAGCTGCGGTTTAAGTCAAAACCTTAGAAGCCACGTAAAATAAAATTTTGCATAAACCTATTAGAGGCGTCTAACTTGGTTTTGCAGGATGTGCATGTGATGTGGTATAGCAGTGCTCATACTAATAAGATTATGTATGAGATGACTATATGATGTAATTTGATTAACATGACCTGCGTGTCATGATTCGGCATGATGGCTGGAGCCATATGATTGCACTTTAATGACCTGCGTGTCAACCTTGTTGTAATGCATTATTTTGTTAGCTATAGAGATAGCAATATTATCTGGTGCATCGACAAGGTGGTGGCAATCTTCGCGAAGGTGAACACCGACGCGAATGCCGAAGACGAAGAAATGAAATACTTCTCCGTCAGAAAGGGCTATACCATATCATGCTATTATGAATTGCCTGAGATGTTTATCCCTTATGATGCACCCTTCTTGATTGCGCGGTAGTCGCTTTTATTAGGGTGATCTCTCACTTAAAATATCAAGTAGTTAGTGTTCTCCCAAGTGTAGCACCGTCACGACACCTATCTTTTCGGGGTGCGCCATGGATGCATGGGTACGAACGATTAGAGAAGTGTGAGGCGGGTGAGGTCAGACCTCGCAGCAAGATCACTTGGTTGTCTTGACGTTCATGGCAGGATCGTCCTGAGCTCGGAACACATGCATCGAAAGATGAGCAAGAGTCACATAGAGATGTGATCGGCAAGTTGGCCTACCGATTAAAATTCCCGTTATGAGATGATGATTCTATGGCGATGAATTGAAGTCTGGATCTTGTATCACTCAAAATTAATTGTGAGAGATATTGATTTGAGTGGGAGCGCACTGTTGAATTAACATGTTTAATTCTAAGTGCAATTAATTATGAACACTGTCTAAGTGTTTCTTGCATAATAGTTGTAGAATAATGGCTCGCATTTCCACCTTCCCTATTAAAATTGAATAGCTGTTAAATATCTGGTTAAAACTTTACGATTGGTAACGTAATATGAGGATTGTCCTCAAAAGTGCCGAGAAGGACATTGTCCTATCGCATGCTTTCCGTATCCTCCCGCTAATGCTATGGATCATGTGACTCTCGTCCTTCGATCCAAAAGCTAGGATTCTGTTACAATCAAGTGGAATATGTTTGCTTCCATGAAACCCAAACTTCGAAAGTTGGGATAGTTATATGATATTCATGGAACTGAAAATTATTTTCAGATACAAACAAAGCAATGTTTGTTTGCAAGTATTAGTAAAAGTGTTTACTATGCATTTGACTGTTGGGAAAGGGATCCAGAAGAACGCCTGTCATATAATGAAAGGTGAATAAAACAACAACTTCAAGAGAAAGGAAGTGTCCAAAGGGTGTTAGTATGACTTACACGCCTAGGAAGTCCGGGGCTAATGCCACTCTTAAGTTGGGTGCTTCTTCTGAGAGTAGGAGAAATACTAAAAGTTAAACTGTTAGAAGTATAAAGGCAAAAGGAAAGAAGACTGGAATATCCAGCTCATGTATGAATGTCATACAAGTTTTTGATGTATAGAAGGCTGGTCAAAGATATAGTTCTTGCGAATTATGGTTAAACATGTTAATCACTAATTCTTGGGTATTGTGAGTTCATCACAAAATTGCCCGCTCGATTGCATTCTGTTGCAACTCGATGTAAGAACTACTATGGCCTGAAAGACTAGCTAGAAATGAAGTTAAGGTATACACAGGGAACATAGTAAATGTTACTATACCTTCCATCGGTGTATTGCCGTCTGTATTTATTTTCATAATTCATTTAGAGTTTTACAAACTCTATCCCATTGCATAAAGTATCTTGCAAGAAGGTTGTTCATAAGAGAACTTTTTATGTTCGATGTTATGAATAACACAAGGGCCATACTTTCATTATGAATGAGATGTATGTTATGAATATTGATAATAATACAATACCTCTGGGTTTACTTTCATAATTCATTTTAGAGTTTCATACACTCTAGCCCATTGCACAATGTTTGTTACAAAAGAGTTGTTCATAAAAACAACAATTGTTGTTAAGTATTATGAATAACATGAAGGGCCATGCTTCCATCCAAGATGGCATGTATGTTATGAATATTGATGGTAATATGATACATCCATAACACTGGCGCTAAATGTCGCAAGACTAAAAGAATACCACACAAGTGTGGCACTACATTTGGTCACATTGGAGAAACCGCATGGAAAATTCCACTATGATGGATTTTGAAGTCTTCTTGATTTTGAATCATCTGACACTTGCAACTTTCCTCCAAAAAGTGAAGTGACTAAAATACCGTTCACAGGCCATAAGGAACGAACAACAAACTTATTAGTGATCATACATTTGATGTGTGTAGTCCGATAAGTGTTGTTAGTGGTGGATTTATTTATCTTCAGAAATGACTCAAGTAGATATATGGGTATTTACTTGATGAGACGTAAGTCTGGATCTTTTGAAATCATTCGAAAGGTTCTCAAAAATGAAGTAGAAGTTATTGTAACAAGAAAATTATGTTTCTGCAATTTGATTGCACAAAGGAATATTTGAGTTACATGTTTAGCGAATGTCTGATGAGTTGTGAAAGGGGTTTCATAACTTGCACCTCCCGGAACACCACTGCAAGTGGAAAGTCTGTGGAGATGTAATCAAACCATTTATGACATGGTAAGGTGAAAGATGACATAAATAAATTTGCCATTATCCCTTTTAAAGTGATGCTTTAGAGACTGCGGTTTTTACACTGAAAAGAGCTACATCGGGTCTGTTGAAATGAAGCCATGGTATGGTACGCCCAACCATGTTATATCTTTTCTTAACATTTGGAATATGGGGCTTGTGTAAAAGGTTACAAACCTATTCCAAATCAGACAAGTGCTACTTTGTAGGTTATACCAAAATGTTGGGTATTCCTCCCTCACTATACCGAGGCAAATAGTTTTGCCGCGAAACGGTGTGCTATTAAAGAGAATGGTTCTTTCAAAAAGGTGAGTGGGAGAATAGTGCAACTCGACGAGATAAACAGTATCTACGTCATCAGATCAAAGGAAAGAGACCTTGGAAGTAATTCCATAGTTTCCTACCGCGACTGATACGGAAGTCTCTACAATAAAATGTATGAACTTCGGTCGAACTTGCAGCTGAACCACGTAGGCAAGGCTCGTGCAAACCTCTCAGGTGCGCAAACGAGATATTGTTGTTAGACAACATTATACCTACGATACACAAGGAAGCATTGATGGGCCCTGACTCCGGAATTGGCTAAATGCCAATACAACCCGAGTTAGTTTCCATATAAGTGATTCAAGATTAAAACCTTGATACACCTTTCGGAAGACTTAGAGTCTAAAGAATATTTATGGAACTTAAAACTGATACGGATAAAATGTTTTATCCATAAAGCTCGACTTGTTGGAATAACAAGTTCAAGAGTTGACTACGATGAGGTTGTTTTCATCGTAGCGATGCTTAAAGTCGGTTCGGGTTGAACTAGCAATTAATACATATTTCAATCATGAGATTGAAACATGTATGATAAAAGGATTTCCATCTAATGGAAATGAAAGCTAGGACTTGTATATGATACAGTCCAAAGTAATTTGTCGATCCAGAGGATGCTAGTAGGTATGCAAACTTCAGAGTTCCAGCAATGGACAGAAGAGAGCAAAATGGAGTTGGAATCTTCGGGTTTTGATGAAATGGTCAAAGGGGTTTTGACTTCATCAATGGGTAACGAAGATGCTTGTAATTCAAGAAAGTAAGTGGGAGCGTAATAATATTTCTAAAAACCTTATGTGCTTGGCACATTGGTAACTGGAAATAAATTTCTTGACACAAATTAGGACTTCATTTGAAAATAGTTTTTCGATGAAGTGCTTAGGCTAAATAGCCTCAATATTAGGCATGATGATCTATGGAGATAGATTTACCTAATGGGGCTAAGCAATGAATACATATTGACAAGGTGCTAAAACCTTTTAGCATTTAAAACGCCAAGGAGTGATTCTTGCCAAAGTCACATGGAAAGAGTTTTTGCAAGACTCGGTGTCCCAAAACACTGATGAGTAAAATACATGATGCAGATTCCACACACTTTTGTGTTTGGATTAATCATGTATTCCATGGTATGTAAAACAACCAGATATGTCCGATACTCCCATGGTGTTGCGAGTATGGATACTAAAGTGATCAAAGTACTGATCGTGGGACAACAGTGAAAGATGTCATTGAGTACTAGAGTAAGTACTGATGATATGTTTTCTTGCAAGCGGAGATCATGAAGAGTTCGTTGTAAAATGTTACATCGATAGTCTTCATCTTTTCACCGTGCAATTTTCGATTTAAGTTAAGGGTTTTGTGTAACACACATTGTGGTGGCACAGTTAGTTGGAATTTGTTCAAACTAGTTAATGTGGCAAATTCTATAACAAGGGCTAAGTATGTTGACGCTTTAGAAGCGACAAAGAAGATGTTGAATCATATAGTTCATTCATGAACTTAGTATAGTTCCAAGATGGCTTTTGACAATGGGACACTACTGCAGGTAGTTGCTCCAAAACTCAGTCTGAGGAATCCAGGTTTGACCTGTGATTCACATACATACAAAGCCAAGTCCACACAAAATATGAATTTTTTGAAAACGTGAAAACACGAGGACATGCAATGATACACACGGAACTGAAGTCGTCAGATCCGTTGGACATCAGGCTATACCACAAGCGAAGCATATTTACACCGGTGTGCCACAGGTGTAAAGTGCATTAGCATTAACTAGATTATTGACTCTAGTGCAAGTGGGAGTCTGTAGGAGATATGCCCTAGAGGCAATAATAAATGATATTATTTATCTCCGAGTTCATAATTATGTTTATGTTCCATGCTATAACTGCTATGGTTCTCGAGTCTGCAATAACCACGAGGCTCGGAGGAAGACTCATATGCACGTGTGGAATAATAAACGGTAAAATGTATTCCTAGTCTGGCCTCTAAGACTAGCTCAAGTGTTGCATGATGGTTATGTTTTCCTGATCATGGGCATGTCTATGTTACCAACCTTGAGGGCATAATGTTAAGAGAACATTTGTGTTGAATCGACCCGGCATGATGTTATGCTATCAGATTCATTCGTCACAAGTTTATTGGTACATAACACAGAGATGGTTAACGTTTGCATGATTCCTTAGACCATGAGAGTATCGAGTTTCTTCATGCTTGCTTCATGAACTTTGGGGTTTGTTAAACGTCATCCGTAAATGGGTGGCTATTACGGCGGCTTACGGGTTCATGGAAAAGTGTGTCAAGTAACTTGATAGCTCAAGATTGGGATTTGCTCCTCCGACGATGGAGAGATATCTCTGGGCCCTCTCGGTGTTACGGTATCCATCATCGTCTGGCCAGACACTTTGTGATTTGATCACGGGGATGCCGGAACACGATAACGAGAAAAGAGAACAATACCGGTAACGAGGTAACTAGCATAGTGGACAAGTTGTTGATCCACGGGAATGCCAACATGTCTCACCTCGAGTATTTGTAACATATCGCGAAGCAACAGGAATAGCACACGGCAACTGGAGGTTCACTCGAATATTTATTCGTGTGGGTATAGGGGTCAATATGGGTGTCCACGGCTCCGATGTTGATCATTGATCGGAAGGGGTTCCGGGTCATGTCTATACTTCACCGAACCTATAGGGTCACACGCTTAAGGGTCATCTATCTGCTGAATACTAGACAGGGAGTCTGAGAGAAAATCACCGAAAAAGTTTCGGACACCGAAAAGTTTCGGACAGCGGAATCGTACCGCAGAGAGAGGTCATCGGATAAGTTTCGATGATACCAAAAAGTTGTTTCGGGATACACCATTAAGTCAAATTGGTTTCGGCACATGCCTGATAATTCTTGGAGGATGCCAGAATCATTCTGGAAGCTTTTTGGAATTTTCTGAGATAAAAACCGGAAATGTTCCGGAGCTGCCGGAGCCACTTCAGATGCGTTTCGCAGATGAAAATCACTAAAACCGGAATTGTTTCGGAACGTGTTGAAAATCATTTTAGTGAGTACTGGAAATGTTCTTAGCCCACATAAATATTTTCAGTTCGATCAGACGCTGAAAAATGTCGTCGTGAATAGTGAAAATCAGCTTTATGGTTACTTTATGGAAAGCCACCTTTTGGGGCTTTGCTCCAAAAGATCTTGGGGATGACATGGATGGATAGGAGCCATTTTTTGGGCCCCTCATGGGGGTGTGGCCGGCCACATGGGGTATCCCCCCTTGGGGACCCTCTTGTTCCTTGGTTTCACTCCTAGGTCCTTGTGGAAGGACTTCATTCATGTGCATTTTGGGTTTTCTGTGAAACTACCCTACCCCCTTGGGATTTCCTATAAATAGAGGTGGAGGGGCAGCCCTCCACACTCATCCCTTGCTCTCATACACATGCCATGCATTATCTGGCTTCTTCTCTCCCTCCCACGAAAAGAGTTTCGTAGAGCCGTAAGGCTGTCTGGGTTCCGGCAGGAACTAGTTCTGGACGGCGAAGCCCTGCCGGATAGATGACACCGTATGTGTGCAACTCTGTAGAGAGATCGTAGTTTCGGTCTTAGTTCGTGAGTGCCTCCCGAAGGGCTGTCCGTGTGACCGTCCGAGTTTCGAAGGTCCTCCCGAAGGGCTGTCCGAGTGACCGTTCGAGTTTCGAAGGTCCTCCCGAAGGGCTGTCCGCGACACCGTCCGGGGGGCTGTTCGACCGCCTCCCGGAGGGCTGTCTGAGGAGCAGATGAGGGTATACATCCTTGCGGTTGGGAGGTTGTAAATCCTAGCTGCGGGGATCTGCACCGCCGATCGTCATCGACTATACTTCCCGCTGCGCTACGAGTCGGTAACGAAAAAGATCAAACCATGTATGCAGTCTCCATAGTGGTCCTGGGCTGGTGCGTAGGTCGGAAAATTTTTGTTTTCTGCTGCGTTCCCCTACAGCCTGCTCCTGGGCAAAGGCCGGGGCGAAGGGCTTAGCCAGTCTATTGCCAAGATAGTACCTAATTAGCGCCCAGGGCTGAGCAACCCCTCCTCTCTTCTGCTCTTGTAATTACACTCTCCTGTTTTTTCTTCCCTATCTATCAATGATTGGAATGATACACAATTTTTTTAAAAAGAATGATATGCAATTTAGTCAAAAAAACAATCTGCATTTTTTGGGGGGCAAATATAATAATCTGCATGGCCTCCCTGAACGAGGAAACGCGTGGCCCGTTTATGCGTGTAAGCAACGCACTGGATCGGGAAGAACTAGGGATTCGAATTTCGAATTGGGGAAAAGTTTCGGTAGCTATCCTCCCATCCACCCACACAGCTATCCGATTACACCGGCCGAAGCCGCCATCCACTTTCCAGCCAAGTCAAAATAGAGAGAGCGAGCGAGCTATTTATCTATCGACTGTTAACACAGTTAATGGGTCGTCGTATAGTCCTTCAGCCACTTAGGTGGGTTCGCCTTGCACTTGGGCCGCTGGGCCGGGCCTTCAGCTTGATCGCTCGTTCCCGCGCTTGCGTCGCTTGCCGGAATTGCTACAGGGCCTTGATCGCGTGCCGCCAGCTCCTTCTGTTCTTCAGTAGCGGGGACGCACTTGGGGACGCTGACATCCCCCCTTCCTTGCGAACCGGCTTGACCCCAAGCCGGCGCACGAGGGAATTGTTGCTTCAGAGAGTCCAAATCTTCCCAGGTGGCAGCTTCAGGAGAACTCCCGCTCCATAGAATGAGGCCTTGTGCCACCGTCTTGTGACCTGCAACTCGAAACCGACGGTCCAATATACGTACAGGTACCTGAAGCAGGGCTGCAGGAGATGTCAACTGGTTTTGAACCGTCATGGCAGGAGGGATGAAACGCTTGAGCTGTGAAACATGGAACACTGGATGGATGCGGCTTGAGGTTGGAAGATCCAATTTATAAGCCACTTCACCTATCTTCTCCACAATCCTGTATGGTCCAAAGAACTTGAAGGAAAGCTTGTGATTGGCGCGTCTGACAACTAAAGATTGCACATACGACTGCAGTTTGAGGAACACCATATCATTCACAGCAAATTCTCGTTCAGTGCGTTTCTTATCTGCCTGATGCTTCATTCGCTGTTGCACACGGAGCAAGTGTTGCCTGACCGAGTCGATCACCAACTGACGTGAGTCTAACCAAAACTGAATGTCCACAGGAGCAATTGTATCAGACTCAGAAATCCCAAAGTATCTAGGCGTCTGGCCATGAATGATTTCAAAGGGAGATTTATTCAAAGCAGAATGCCAGTTATTGTTGTACCAGAACTCACATAGGGAGAGCCATTTACTCCATTTGGTAGGGTGAGCGCTGATAAAACACCTCAGAAAACACTCGATCTGCTGATTAACTCTTTCAGTCTGCCCGTCAGTCTCAGGGTGACAAGCTGTGCTCATGTTTAACTCAGCACCAGTATTGGAAATGAGAAACTTCCAGAAGGCACTTGTGAATATGGGATCTCTATCACAAATTATCAACCTGGGCATACCATGCAACTTATATACATTGTCCAGAAAGATTTCAGCAACTTTTTGGGCATTAAAAGGATGTGTGAGCCCCATAAAGTGACCATACTTGGAAAATTTGTCAATGACCACCAATATGCAGTTATACTGATAAGAGGAGGGAAGGCCTGAAATGAAATCCATAGATACTGTATCCCATGCTTTGGGGGGAACTGGAAGAGGTGATAAGAGCCCAGGGTACTGCACCCTTTCAGGTTTAGCTTGTTGGCAGGTCAGGCAAGACTGAACTTGAGTTTTGATGAAGTTCTTCATACCAATCCACCTGAATAGACGAAGAATCCTCTTATATGTAACAGGAAACCCAGAGTGACCCCCTACTGGACTGGCATGGAATGTAGTGAAAATTTTCAATTGCAAAGCAGAATCCTGGCCAACCCAAATGTTGTTCTTATAACGCATAATTCCTTGGTGCAGAGAATATGGTGGCTTAGAGTTAGGAGCAACAGCTAATTGTTGCAGTATAGCTTGAACTTGGGTGTCTTGACTGTAACTGACAACAATTTCCTGCAACCAAGTGGGTTGAGCACCAGAAATCTGATATACGTGGGTCCCATCAGAAGGCCTCCTAGATAAAGCATCAGCAGCAGTATTTGAAGTGCCCTGTTTATATTGGATAGTGTAGTTCAGACCCAACAACTTGGTCAAACATTTCTGCTGCCAAGGAGTGTGTAATCGTTGGTCTTGCAGATGAGCCAAGGCTCTTTTGTTCAGTCTTGATCACAAATGGTTGGACCTGCAGGTATGATCTCCATTGATCTACTGCTAGCAAAATAGCCAAGTACTCCTTCTCATAAACTGACAACCCTCTGTTTTTAACACCCAAAGCTTTACTGACATAAGCTACACAATGTCCTTGTTGCATTAATACAGCCCCAACACCATAGTCACATGCATCAGTTTCAACAGTGAATATTTTTGAAAAATCAGGTACAGCCAACACAGGAGCAGATGTGAGAGCTTGTTTGAGCACCATAAAAGCTTCTTCAGTAATGCTGGTCCACACAAATGTTGTCCCTTTTTTGAGGAGTCCAGTAAGGGTTTTGGCAATGATCCTATAGTGCTTGATGAACTTCCTATAGTAACCACTGAGTCCAAGGAAACCTCTGACCTCCTTAATATTGGTTGGAGTAGGCCAGTTCTGAACAGCTATTATTTTAGCAGGATCTGTAGATACCCCCTTAGCAGAAATAACATGTCCCAGATAAGCAATTTCCTGCTGAGAAAATGCACACTTGGACATTTTAACTTTCCATTCCTTTTCTTTCAGTATGGCCAGTACTTGTGCAACATGCTCCAAATGTTCTTTGAAAGTTTTGCTGAAAACTAATATATCATCAAAGAAACACAACACACACTTCCTGAGAAGAGGAGAAAGATCAAAGTTCATTGTCCCTTGGAATGTTGCTGGGGCCCCTGTTAAACCCATGGCAACCACAAGAAATTCAAAGTGGCCATGGTGTGTTTGAAAGGCAGTTTTATATTCTTCTCCTGGAGCTAGTCTGATTTGGTGAAAGCCAGCTTTAAGGTCCAACTTAGTAAACCATGATGCTCCAGCTAGTTCATCCAACAATTCATCTATAATTGGCACTGGATATTTGCTCTTCAGAGTAATTGCATTCAGATGTCTGAAATCTACAACTAATCTCCACTCTCCCTCCTCTTTTTTCTTGACCATAAGAACAGGAGAGGAAAATGGACTTTTGCTGGGCCTGATCATTCCCAATGACAAGAGTTCTTTAATTTGTGTTTCTAACTCATCTTTAAGCTGGGGTGCAATCCTGTATGGCCTGACAGAAACTGGTCTTGCACCTGGAATCAGTGGAATATGGTGTTCTTGCATTCTTCTAGGGGCAAGGCCAGTGGGGGCCTCAAACACTGTGTGAAACTTGTCCAAGAGAACCTGCATTTCTGGGCATATAGTTTGGTCAGCAGCACAGTGAATTATGGACAATGACACCACTGTCAGAGCAAATTCTGAAGGAAGAAGGCCCTGCAATGTTACTGAACTCCCTTGATGTCTGAAGGATAACCACTTCTGAACCCAGTCTACTTGCATAGGACTGTGCTGGGATAACCAATCCAGACCCAGGATTCCATCATATGAGGATAGAGGAAGTAATCTGAAATCAGAGGAAAACTGGATGTCACAGCAACTCCACTGACACTGTTTCAACATCTGAGAGCACTGCAAAGAAGTACCACCAGCCACAGTAACTGAAACTACAACTGTATCTTGCACATTCAAAAGAAGAGGAGCAAAAGCACTGTCGATGAAAGAGTGGGTGCTACCAGAGTCCACCAGGAAAACCAGTGAATGGTCCTGCAGCTGCACTTTCAACTGAAGTGAAGGAGCATTGGGATCCTTGCCAATTGCTGCTGGTGACAAGCGCATGCTATGAACTGAAACTGAATCATTGTCAGACAAGTCAGACTGAATATTATCCATGGCCTGTACATGATCAATTAGCTCCTGGACAAAATGTAACTGAACCGTGGATTGGCACACATGATCTCTAGACCATCGTTCCCCACAGACAAAACAAAGTCCTTTAGATTTGCGGTAGGCACGAAGAGCAGACCATTTATCATCAGAAGAGGAAGTTTTCGGTGTTTCAGACTGTCGCTTATCTTCAGTCTGACGAGGTTTGGGGGGAGGAGGGAGTGGGTGCGGTCCAGACTTCATACCATGGAAATTGTTGAGTGGTGTAACCCCTTCCCCTAGCTCCTCATGCAACAACGCCAGATCATAAGCAGTGTCGAGATCCTTTGGTTTCAGGAGAGCGACAACAACACGAACGCCCGGTTTTAGGCCATCCAGGAACCGCGTGTTGTAATGCAGATGATTAGGGGCCTCCTCATACGCTGATAACTGGTCATACAAGTCAGCAAACCTATCAAAATAATCAGCAACAGTACTAGTTTGTGCAATACGAAATAACTGTCGAAGCAGAGTCTGGTGCTGATTCCTGCCGAAGCGACTCTGTAAACTGCAGCAAAATTCAGACCAATTGGCATGAGGGGATCTGCGGTGCGCGGACTCTAACCAACGAGCTGCTGCTCCCTCGAACTGCGATGTTACCGGTGAAACCGATCTATGCTGAGGAGTACACCAGAGTCTAAACTGATCCTCACGGCGAGACTGCCACAGCCGCGGATTCGTGCCGTCAAAACGAGGAAGATCAGCCCGAATGCCAAATGAAAATGCATCAGCAGAATCTGGGGGAGTCGAATCATGGACAGTAGAGAAACGAGCATGGAAATTTGGATCACGCGCACCTCTGACCGGAGGAGGGACATAAGTATTATGTGCCTTCCCCCGGTGTTCCTGGTCGATGCCAAGGGAGTCGGAAGCAGTACCGCGACCACTCGCAGCCAATGGGGACGACGAGGTCTCGACGCGCCCTGGTTGTTCCTTCGGCCACTCGCTGCGGAGCTGCTCGAGCTCGAGGTTGATCTCGTCGCGCACGCCGTCGACCCGCGCCGACAGCAGCCCATCGAGCGTGGTCGTGTTCGCTTGAATCAGCTTGTCGACGGCGAGGAGGAGATTCTCGCCGTGCTCCTTGAAGCGCCGGTCCAAATCGGCGGTGAAGTCCGCCCGCAGGAGCGCGTAGACGCCGCGCCCGTCCTCGGACGGCTTATCCATCGCCTCCGCTCGTCGCCGATCACGCCACCGTGTCCCATGGTGGTGCCGCGGCAGCTCCAGGACCGCCGAATCTGATACCAACTGTAAGCAACGCACTGGATCGGGAAGAACTAGGCATTCGAATTTCGAATTGGGGAAAAGTTTCGGTAGCTATCCTCCCATCCACCCACACAGCTATCCGATTACACCGGCCGAAGCCGTCATCCACTTTCCAGCCAAGTCAAAACAGAGAGAGCGAGCGAGCTATTTATCTATCGACCGTTAACACAGTTAACGGGCCGTCGTATAGTCCTTCAGCCACTTAGGTGGGTTCCCCTTGCGCTTGGGCCGCTGGGCCGGGCCTTCAGCTTGCGTCTCTTGCCGGAATTGCCACGGGGCCTTGATCGCGTGCCGCCAGCTCCTTCTGTTCTTCAGTAGCGGGGACGCACTTGGGGACGCTGACAACGCGTGGGCCGCTTGTGCGAAAACCCTCGGGCCTCTGCCCATTCCCGCCCCTCCTCCGCCCAAACGTTTGGCTAAAAAACAAGGGAAAAATTCCCCACCCGCAAACGGCGATGCGTTGCGATGGAGGCCGCCGCCGACGACCTCCTCGCCGCCCTCTCCACCCCTTCTCCCCGCACCTGCTCGCCGCCAGCCCTCCTAACAACCCCACCCCCGACGCGGCCGTCGTCCGCCCCCTCGCCAAGCGGTTCCTCCCGTTCCTCCCCCGCGCGCTCCAGCTCCTCCCGCCGCTCCTCCGCCAGAACCCTAGCTCGGCCTCGGCCGCCGACGAGCTGCTCGAGATCTACGGCCTCGTCCTCGACTGCCTGGCCGCCATCTCGCCGGGAAGCCCTACTTCGTGCTGCTCCACCGCGGCCGCTTCGTGTGCTGCCTCCAGTCGCGCGGCCACTACGCGCGCGCCAAGGCGGAGGCCGCCGCCACCCTCGACGCCCTCCGCCGCGCGCTCTCGCTGACCCCCGCGAGTGCTGCTTCACACCTCCCCGAGCCTGCAGGCGTTGCAGGGGAGGACCCTGAAATCACCACACTCGCGGTTGAGCTCACCGTGTGCCTTGCTAACTGTGTCAGCAAGGGCAAGGTGAAGGATGCCGCACCGTATCAACGTGTCCTCCTCCTTGTTGAGCAGCTCCGCCCATGGCTCCGGTGCCTCTGCTAACTCTGCATTTTTCTTCTTTGCTGAACTAAATAAGGCATGCCTATATGGTGTGTGACTATGTCCGTTTGCAGGGTTCTGACTGAGGAGTCCAGCAGGAACAAGTATCTCACTCTGCTTGTGGATGCACTGAGCCGCTGTGCCGTTTTCCTGGCTGCCGAGTCTCCATTTTTCAATGAAAAGCTTGTACGCAAATTCTGTGTTGCAACCTTAGGGAAGGCACAATGATTGATCGCTTGCCCGCTGTACGTGCACTAGCAAATTAATTAATTGCGATTGGAACTCAACTGATATAATTTAATTCTATTGATTTGTTAATAACGGCTTACTGTTTATTCTGGTTGAAGGTTGCACACAAGATCTGCTCTTCTGTAGATTTGAGTTGGGGAGGGAGCATACATCTTTTGCTTGGTGTGTTGAAGACTGCTGTTTCACATATCAAGGTAAATCCCACTGGAACATGTTGCATTTCACTCAAATTCACAAGAACATTAATTAAACTGCATCAAGTTTAACAGTAAAAGTTGGGGTTACTCGACTATGCCATATGAATGAATGTGAAGCTGGAAAATGGTTCACATAATTCAGAAGCACATTAATCAGCAGTGAGGCTCGGTTTGTGGTTGCTCAACTGTTTCGTGCTGTGCTTATTTAATTCTGTGGAAAATTAGACACACAACAAGGCAAATGCGGGTCAAACAAATACTAAAATGAACAAAAACGGATTGGGAAAACGGTATCATGATAATCCACCGCAGTACCAATCAAACCTCAAGTTTAGCAGTAAAAGCAACGAAAAAAATAGCGCGCTACAAAATATAGCGAGGCCCTTCTCCAAATGCTACACAAGTTATAGCGTGCTAATAGCGTGCTATATTTCAAAATAGCATTTGCAAAATTTTTTAAATATATCTAGAAATAAAGTATTTAAGCAACTAAATTTTTGCTAGGAGCAAGCAATATATGCATAAGAGCCAAATCTAGGACATAAAAATTGTAAGTCTCAAACAGTTTCAAGATAAAAAGAGTGAGAAGGGTAGTGGTCGTGGGTTGGTTTTGGCTTGCTGGGCCTGCTGGGCTGTGGTTGTTTAAATTTTGCATGGTCTGCACGTTAAAACGTGTAACGCTACAACGTTATAGCGTGTGTAGCGCGCTAATTACGCAATTAGCGCCGTAGCGGCCGATTTTGCCAAAATGTAACGTCTCCCTTCCCAATATGCTATAACCGCGCTATAACGGCGAAATAGCGTGCTATTTTTTTCGTTGAGTAAAAGTGGTGGCTTGAAAAATCGCATGAACATGAAGCTGGAAGTATAGTTCATAATCTTATCAAAATTTATACTAGTAGTGTGATTTTTTTTTTCCAAAGGGGGAGCCTTGGGGCAGCGGTAAAGTTGTTGCCTTTGACCATGAGGTCACGGGTTTGACCATGTAGGGAAAGGCTGCATACAAAAGAACCAAAGTGGTCGGACCCTTCCCCGGACCCTGCGTAAGCGGGAGCTATGTGCACCGGGCCGCACTTTTTAGTGTGATTCCTTGTTTTGGAGATGCACAGGTGTGATTCAAAGTGAATAGGGCTTATCAGTAGCTCAAATTTTTAAATCTATCTTAGTAAACTTTGTTACTATTTTTCTCATGTATGAATGTGAAGCTAGAAAATGGTTCCTAAATTTTCAAAATTCAAATTATTAGTGGGACTCGTTGCTTTGGAGATGTGTGTGATTAAAAGTCGAATAAGGCTTATCAATAGTTGGACTTTGTAAATCTATCTTGCTAAACATTGTTTCCTACCTATGGTTTACACTTCTTTGGACACCACATTTATTCCTTAATTTATACTGGATTATCAAATCGTGCTCAAGAAACTGTTCATGTCCGTCAAGTATAGTAAATTCCGTGCAAGGTATTTACATTTTTGGTTGCTTAAACCACATAGAGCTCCACTTCCCTGTGACCGAGAAATTTCACGCAGATAAAACATGTTGTCTTTCACATAATTCAGAAGCGCATTAATCTGCCTAAGGCTCAGTTTGCGATTGCTGAACTGTTCCGTGCTGTGATTATTTAATGCTGTGGAAAATTAGACACACAAGTAGACAAAGGCGGGTCAAACAAACACTAAAATGAACAAAAACGGGTTGGGAAAACTGTATTATGATAATCCACCGCAGTACCAATCGCAAATCAAAGTTTAGCAGTAAATATGGTGACTTGACAAAATCACATGAACATGAAGCTGGAAGTATAGTTCATAATCCTATCAAACTTTATACCATTAGTGTGATTCCTTGTTTTGGCGCAGCGGTAAAGCTGTTGCCTGGAAACAGCCTCTTGCAGAAATGCAGGAAACGCTGCGTACAAAAGACCCAAAGTGGTCGGATCCTTTCCTGGACCCTGCACAAGCGGGAGCTATGTCCACCGGGCTGCCCTTTTTAGTGTGATTCCTTGTTTTGTAAGGGAAGCCTTGCGACCATGAGGTCATGGGTTCAAGTCATGGAAACAGCCTTTTGCGGAAATGTAAGGAAAGGTTGCGTACAAAAGCTCAAAGTGGCCGGACCCATTCCCCGGACTCTGTGCAAGCGGGAGTTTCATGCACCGGGCTGTCCTTTTTAGTGTGATTCCTTGTTTGGAGATGCAAATGTGTGATTCTTAGTGACACGGCTTGTCAGTAGCTTAACTTTGTAAATCTATCTTAGTAAACATTGTTATTATTTTCCACCTATGGTTTACATTTCTCTATTGAGAAATAGAGTGCCCTTGTTCATAATGTAGGCCTGTTAGACTTGCACCATATGAATACCTTACTGTGAGCCTGTGGTACTTAGGCCCCCTTCTTTTGGTATTTTGCTTATGGAGAAGCAAGCTTTCGGTGGGGAGAAGCTCACAAAAACTGATATTCCCCTTCTTTTGGGCTTATGAGATGTGTAATGTCTACTTTGCCCCTGAGTCTATTATATGAACTTATCTGCAAGTGAAATGCATTTTGTATTTCTTTTTTTGACGGTGCTACGGCGGGCTTACGCCGGCCCGAACCATTTTCATTGTAGATAAGAGTAAGATACAACACGTCGGATACAACAGAAGCATCCAACACACACAAGAAGACACAAGGAACCACAGAAGGAGAATCAGAAAAGAGCTAGGACAAACAGCCAACACCAAGAACTTAGCACCCAACACCACTAGCTGGACCGAGAAGAGCGGAAGCAAGCTTTCTAGAATTAGTCGAAAGGAGATCCATCACCGAGAGGACGTAGAGAAGAAGTCGCTTGCTGCCCTGCGAGCACTCAGCACCTTGAAGAGCTAGGAACTCGCAACCACCATCGAAGGGCATCCCATTGCCTAGCCACGTCGCAGCAAAGAGAGCCACAGACCGTGCCGAAGGGCAATGTTCCACCGAGACAGCCCTGCACCTCCTCTAGGCCACACCATGGCCACCATCACAAATAGAGAACCAGGGCACTGTGCAAGGCAACAAAACCTCAAACGTCGTCGAAGGGCACTGAACACCGAGACCTCATCGCCATCACGAGCCCCCAAGAGATAGGTCAACAACCATCAGCACCAAGATGACCAAGGGATTGGTCGCCGCCACAGATCACTTCCACCGCCACCACCCTACACACCAACAACCCAACAACCACTCCAACCCAAACATCAAGCTACCAACCGCGGATCCGTGGCTCCCAAAAACAACGCCCCCAAGGAGGAGAAACGACGTCAAGACGCCGTCGTTGTTCGATCCATAGATGGATCTAAGGCTTTCGCCCGGGGTACACAATTGAGCAGGCAACGATAGCTTCCCGATGACGCCTTCATGAAGGGGAGCGGCGTCCGTAGACGTTGCCGACAAGGTCGACACAAGGCTTTCACCTGAAGCATCCCGTCCCAGTCATCTCCATCGAAGCTAGCAGCTGAGCCCCGCAGCCCGAGACCTCCCTGCCCTCGTACCAGTCCACGGCGAGCGTCCCCACTAGGACTAGCACGAGGCTCCAATGACACCGAAGCTCACCTCGAGCACCTGCACAGCCGGAGTCAAGTTGGTGCCGACTACCACCCGCATACAGGCCCTTGCCGCTGGCCACACCCCACCACCGCCGTAGTCAGACCCCGTCAGCAGCATCCACCGCCGACCCCCTGGTCGTGGCCACGGCACCGCCGGCTGGCCAAGCAAGCAGTTAGAAAGCCAGATCCGGATGCCATGGAGCACCCCAGACCTTCATGGCTGCACACCAGCACATCCAAGCAGCCCATGCAGCCACACCTTGCTGGTCACCACCTCCACCTGTGCCTTTCGCCACCTGCAAGCTCGACGCCGTGCCAGACCGGCTCGCTGCACGCCCTGGATCCAGATCCAGACACCAGGTCTTCCGGTCGCCGCGTCGCTGTTGCAGCGTCACCCGCCACCGCCCTGCCTCCACCACCACCCGGCAGCACGCGCCGAGCGAGACCGCCGCCAACCACCGGCAGATGCGCCGCCGGCCCTGCGCCACACGTGGCCGCGCCTCGCCACCAGGACGGAGGGAGAGACGCCCCGCCGCCGCCGTCCCTGGGACCTGCGCGAGCTTTGCCGGCGGGAACCTCTGGCGGCGGCGAGACGGGAAGGGGCGGGGGGAGGACCTGTGGTGGCGCTAGGGTTTGGCCCCCGAGTCGCTAGAGCCAGGCGACGCGGGGGAGGGGGGGGGGGTTGTGTGTGTGGGGAATGCATTTTGTATTTCTACTACGATAGGTTGTAATTATCATCAGCTCCGAGCCTACGACTAACGGTATAAAATTTGTTTAGTTCGAAGATGCCCGCCATCCTAGTGCTTTTTGTTAAGTAGTCAACAACAAAATTGCTAAGATGTCAAGCTAGTAGATTTCAGGATTTGCCCTCTGAATCTATTACAACAGTTAGACATCATGTGCTAATGCTAACTTCTCAACATTTATCAGACATCCAGAAAGAAAGCATTATTTTCTTTTTGCCTCATGGGAATGTTGAGGCGTAATTGGATAAGTCAATCTCAACCCAGGAATCAGAGCACTAGTACCATAGGCACTAGATAGTCAATTGTAATTGAAAAAGATACTAATTCACATGTTCACGCCCGCCGGCTGAGCGGCTGCGGCTGCACAACAGAAGCAACAGCGTACGTCGTGCTCCAGGATGGGAAGTGAGTCAGCGACACCCTGTGCTGCGACGCGATCACACGGAGGAGGCAGCGCCGGTGGAGGGGTGCAGCAGATCGTCCGTCCTGGGAGGCCGCGCACTACCCGCCCACATGGTAAATTGAATGAAGAGCATGTGGGGAGGCTACCGGTGATGTGGGGCGGTGGTAGGGGAACGGGAGGAACCCTAGAAGCGAGACAGGATGGTAGAGACCAGTTGATGTGTTCGTGAAAGAAAGACGGAAAATGATTCGTGTAGTTTGGTGGTGGCAGTTTGGACGTGAATAGCTCAAACAGTAGGGGTAACGAGATATACCTCTTTGTTTCTAACCCAAAAAGCTCGGAAAGCTGGCATTTTTTTGCTTCTTCGGCCAGCCCAAATTGCACTTCGGACTAGGCCGGCGGTGGGGAGAAGCAACCTATAAGCAAGTGTAGAAGCCCAAAAGAAGGGGCTTATTTTGGTGGTGATACTGAATGTGCTAGACGCCTTGGAGCACCAGATGTTGTTCAAGAGTCCTTATTCAGTTTGTCGTTCTATCTTGAAGCAGTCTATCTCATTGTGATTTCTGATGGCCTTCAGGATTATTTTCACCAAAAATACATTGTTAACTGTTGTAATATCATGTAAAAAAATTAGGCCGACTCACTGAAGGTTGTAAATGGAAGAATCTACTACTGGCCTAACCCTAATTACAGAAAAGTAGATAAAAGTAAAAGATAATATTCTTCTCTGCTTTATTGAGAGGGGTCGGCCCCTTTATATAATAGACAAGACTTCGCTAACAAGCTAGAAATCTATTCAAACTCTAATACAATCTCTAAACTGACTGGACACTTTCCTAACAAAGATGCTTAATCAACTAGGACTCTAATTAAGGGATAAGACTCCACGGTTGATGGACTGGTCCACATAACATCTCTCCCTTCCTTGAAAAACAGCTTGCCCGCAAGCTGTAGGTTGTCACTTGCCTCCCAGGGGACCTTGGGTGCTACCAGATGTGGAGCTATCTTGTTCATAGTCATCTGCCTAGATGAAGAAGAGTCGCGTGCACCGGTGACCCCGAACATAAATCTCGCCGAAGTTGAAGCAAAGACCTTGGTGACAATGTTCTGCTAACTCAGCTGGAGTGAGGCGCCGAACCATGGTGGGGTTGGCTCTGGAGTGGTTGATGGCAGAACATGTGCTTGTGGCGCTAGCGGGGAAGGTATTGTAGCTGTGTTGACCGCAGGAAGATCGGAGGGGCACAAAAGCCCTATAGGACCAAAAGGCTGGTGTGGTGTCGTTGTTGGAGGGGCATGCCGCTGCTCATAGGCCTTGGCGAAGGAGTGGCGGGTGGAGGCCAGATGGCCGTTGAAGTTCGACGTCAACACGAAGACCATCGGGCAGCCCTGCTGTGTATAGAAACCGTTGTTGGGATGGTGTTAATGGCTCATTGTTGCGACACATGAGCGCTAGAAACTTGCTGGTGTATTCAACAACCGAGGAAGTGAATGGCAGACGTGCTAACTCGCCCAAAGGATTGACACGGAGTGACGGCCCAAACTGAACATGGCAAGCTTCCTTAAACTGCTCCCATGTCGGCATGCCGAAATCGCGCTCGAGCTGTAAGTACCAGAACTGAGCATCATTGGTGAGGTGGTACGCTGTAGTCCAGACCTTGTCAGCTTCAGCCGTATGCTGTCCACCGAAAAACTGCTCACACCTATGGAGCCAACCAAGAGGATCGACCGAACCATCATAGTAGGGAAGTCTACCTTGTGAAAGCGAGGCACGCCTAAACCAGAACCTGAGTCGAGGTGATTGTTAGGTAGGGGCGGAAAGGAGGTGGTGGGCGGGGTGGATCCATAGATGGGTTGTGTAGGGGGGCATGGCCATAGCGGCATATGAATCGGTTGGCAGGTGGAGACATGAAGGCGGTAGAGGCGGCGGTGAAAATCCGCTACCGTTGCTGATGGTAGGGTTGCTGCTGCTGATGGTAGGTGGGTAGCAACATTGGGGTGAGATTTGGGCTGTAGGGTGAGGGTGCCAAGTGGCCCAGATTGATATTAAGGGGGTGGATGTGGCTAGTAAGGAGATTGTTGAAGGTGGTAAAAGGGTGCTGGTTGGCAGCAAAAGTGGGGGTGGTGGCGGTGGGCAATCTGCCCGGCGTGTGGAGGTCCGACGGCGGTGGCGGCAGCA